>NW_025971239.1:8569-10929 GCF_021869965.1 Rhincodon typus | reverse complement strand
TATGGACAAACCCAGCCAGCATTCAGTTCAGAGATAACACCAGTTAGATGCCTTTTCCTTCCAGTGAGGCAACTATCTCCTAAATAGCTAACTTGGAAGTATCACATCATACATGGCAGTCCACTTGAGAAAGGGTCAGCACAGATTTACCACTTCACGGGAATGGAAACCTAAACCATATTCCAAAATGTTTGCCACTAAGATTGGCACTATGTTAACTTGTGTTTTTCCATTAAAGCTGAAGATAAAATGTTAGCAATCCCAATGGGTCAGGCAGCATACATGGAAAGAGAACAAGCTAATATTTCTCATCTGGATGAGTCAGCTACAAGAAACATGGAGGGGGCCAGCATTGACAATATCTGGAGGGTGGAGTCCAGGTGGAGAAAGGATGTTGATAGTTCAGATTAGGAATGAGAGAATGGCAGAATAATGGGGCATCCAACTGATCAACGAGAAAGAACAGATGGTCCCACTCTAGCTGCAGCAGGGAAGATGCGGTTGAGTGAGGGATCCTTGCTTCTCAGAAGAGGTCGAACAACTGTTTAAGAGGAAGAAGGATGCTTATGCAAGGTTTAGGAAACAAGGAATGGAAAAGGCTCAAGGGGAATACAGGTTATCCAGGAAGGAGCTGAAGAGCATAGGAGAGCTGTGAGGGGGCATGATAAGACCTTGGCAGACATGATCAAGGAAAACTCCAAGGCTTTTTCCATGTACATGGGTTAGGGCTGATCAAGGATTGTGAAGGCAATTTGTGTATGGAGCCTAAAGAGAGAGGAGAGGTCCTTAATGAATACTTTTCTTTGATGTTCACAACTGACAGGGACGTAGTTGTAGAGGACGGTGAGGAACAGGCTGTTAGGCTAGAGGAGGTCGATGTTAGTAAGGAAGATGTGCTAGGGATTTTGAGGAAGTTGCAGATTGATAAGTCACCCAGGCCTGATGGGATTTATCCCAGGATTCTATGGGAAGAAAGGGAAGAGATCACAGGGCCTTTGGCGATGATCTTTTCATCCTCAATGTCCACGGGTATAATGCCAGAAGATTGGAGAGAGGCAAATGTCATTCCCTTGTAGACAAAACAAGGGAACAGGGATAACCCTGGAAATTACAGGCCAGTTAGTCTTACATCAGTGGTGGGCAAATTATTGGAAAGGGCTGAGATGGATTTATGATCACTTGGAAAGGCACAGTTTGATTCGTGATAGTCAGCATGGATTTGAGGGGTAGATCATGCCTCACAAACCTTATTGAATTCTTTGAATTAGTGACCAAACACATGGACGAAGGGAGAGCAGTGGATGTGGTATACATGGATTTAAGTAAGAGTTTGACAAGGATCCCCATGGTAGGGTCATGCAGAAGGTAAGGAGACATGGGATAGGGGGAAGTGTGGAAGATTGCATTCAGAATTAGCTGGCCCTTGGAAGACAAATGGTGGTGGTGGATGGAAAATATTCAACATGGTGCTCAGTTACGAGTGGTGTACCACAAGGATCTGTTCTGGGTCCTCTTCTATTTGTGATGTTGGTAAACTATTTGGATGAAGGAGTGGAAGGGTGGATTAGTAGTTCATAGACGATACGAAGGTGGGTCACGTTGTGGACAGTGTGGAAGGCTGTTCGAGGTTACAGAGGGACATTGATAGGATGCAGAGCAGGGCTGAGAAGTGGCAGATGGAATTTACCACTGAAGAGAGAGTTGATTCATTTTGGACAGACAATCTTGAAAGCAGAATACAGGGTTAACAGAAAGATTCCTGGCAGTGTGGATGAGCAGAAGGATCTTGGGGTTCATGTTCACAGTTCCCTGAAAGCTGCCACCCAGGTGGCTAGAGTTGTGGAGTCATCTGGTGTGTTAGCTTTCATCACTAGAGGGATCGAGTTCAAGAGCCGTGAAGTTATGCTCCAGCTATTCAAAAGCCTGGTTCAGCCACATCTGGAGTATTGTGTCCATTTCTGGTCACCTCATTAAAGGAAAGGTGTGGAAACATTGGAAAAAGGTGCAGAGGAGATTTACCAGGATGTTGCCTGGAATCATGGGAAGGTCTTACAAGGAAAGGTTGAGAGATCTAGGGCTTTTCGCTTTGGACAGACAAAGGATGAGAGGTGACTTGATAGAGGTGTACCAAACGGTCAGAGGTATAGATAGAGTAGACATCAAGACTTTTTCCTCAGGTGGAGGTAGTAAGGGGGCATAGTTTAAGGTGAGTGGAGGTAGATACAGGGGAGATGTCAGAGGTAGGTTCTATACTCAGATTGGTCAGGATATGGACTGCATTGCCAGAGAGGTTAGTGGAGTCAGTCTCATTAGGCATTTCAGCAGCTATTAGATAGGCATATGGATGATAGTATCAGGTA
>NW_025971239.1:3889-8069 GCF_021869965.1 Rhincodon typus | reverse complement strand
TTTCCTGCTCCTCTGATGCTGCTTGGCCTGCTGTGTTCATCCAGCTCGACACCTTGTTATCTCAGATTCGCCAGCATCTGCAGTTCCTACTATCTCTGAGCTCTCACAGTCTGTGCGTCCCCCTCCTTTCATTGCTTGCTAAGTGTGCAGCAGAGCCCTCTGATGGGCATGGTTGGGATACTCACAAAGGCTCTCGTTGTGCTTGGACAGAGAGGAGCTGACCAGCGCAGGCTGGTACATTTTAATCTGTGATCGATGACTCCACATTCGCTTGGGAGTTGCCAGGGAGTAAAGGGCTGATATCCAGACACTACTGCCCAGCAATGCAGGAGAGGGACAATAAAACAAAGAGCTTTTAAGAAACATTCTTTACCCCTTTTCTGTCATAACAAGATTGGGGATAAATGTCTGTTGGACGGCCAAGAATGATCCATTTTGGTAAGGAGGAGTCTATTCTGTTTTGGGTTGGTATGAGATGGTGGCATTACCATGACGCTGGACAGTGGTGATGATGTGGAGGGGTGAGGCCAGGGTGGTTGGAGGCATATTGCCAAAGATTGCAAATTGGACTTCCATCGCCGTTGGCTTTGAACAAAAGAATTGAACTATTAATAAATGCCTAGACGCCACAGAGACACTGGCTGTTGTTTTGAAAGACGAATACAGAACATTCCCGGATAGGGGTGGTAAAGACTGTGATCAAGTTGGGCATAATCGAGAAGCTACGAGAAAGAAAGTGGATGAATTAAAGTCTGATAGGAATGCAGAAAAACAGTGAAGGCGAGAGAATGTGTTTGACCCTAAAGATTTAAATAATACATCAGATCACACAGGGAGTATTACCACTGTGACACCAACTCCAGCATTTTGAACGAGTTGTGGTCCCAAAATTGAATTGGATCGAGACATGCCAAAGTTGTTGAGATTGAACTGCCCATTTGGCAGATATCAGTGCGGCAATGTCCCGTGTGGGATTAGATATATGTCTCACATATATCTATTGGCCCAAGAGCGAGTTCAAGGTACAAGAAGCTAGTGAGAGAGGGGTTAACAACATCAACAATGTACCATACACCAAAGGGTTTCACAGAAGTGTTAACACACAATATTTGACACTGAACTACAACAGGAGATGTTAGGATGGGTTTTGTCAGAGAGGTAGGAGTGAGCTTTGTGAACTGAAGAAGCTCACAGTAAACAAATGAAATCCTTGACAGTAACCTAGCAACGAAAGGAATGCACAGCACCTTGACACAGCCAACACTTCAGACAAGGTCCTGTGGTCTTCACCTAATTTGTTTCCTTATTCATTCACGGGGTGTGGGTATCTCTGGATGGTCCAGCTTTTATTGCCCATCCCTAATGTTATGGAGCAGACCAAACCACCTCAAAATGTATTAAGGCCCAGACTTTAACTTTTTCTTATTTTAAAAATGCAAGTGCCAGGGGTCGCATTGCAGATGCAATTCAATTGGTCAAGCTTCCAGATTTGAGGGAAAATGCACTTTATTTGTACAGTGCAGTTAAAATCCAACAGAAGAAAGAAGAGATTGGAATAACTTAACCCTGTTTGAAAACTTAACAGAATAATAGGTTGTGCGACTACTAAACAGTAACTATTCCAATATAGTAACATCCCATAAACACGCCCTTGGCAAAGGCAATTTCAATAAAATAGATTGTCTCACATACAATTCTGCAGCCCAGGAAAAAAAAACACATCAAGAGAAAACTCTGATAGAGAGAGAATAGCAGGCAAAGAAGTACTGTAGCTTCTAAACCCAGCTCTGAGACCCCAACTCGTGATGCCGAGAAACTGAAACTAAAAATTCTTATTCTGGGGGCAGCTTGACAGCACGCATTCAGACAGCTTCCATTGTCCCAACTTTTAAAAAATGCTCAAGGCCTCACAAGCTGTTTATTGACTTTGGGGCAGACTGCCCGATATCCCTGTCTCAACCTCTCTTCAAAAGAAAAACCAGGACAAAATATACTTCTGAAAGCCCTCGTATTGTCACACTAATTACCGAATGTTAAGATCCAACCACATGGATCACACATAGACTGGATCAGGTAAGGATGGTAGATTTCCTTTCTTAAACGACTATAGTGAACCAGATGGATTCACGTTCATTAATCTTAATCCCAGATTTCTATTGAATTCAAATTCCACCATCTACCATGGCAGGATTCAAACCTGGGTGCCCAGAACATCACCAGGGCCTCTGGATTAATAGTCTAATGATAATATCACAAGGCCTCCCCTACTAATCATAGCTTTTTTTCAGATCAAGGAATGGGAAACATTCGGAAAGTCACCAACAACTTCCTTGTGACTAACCCCATCTGTCGAAGGACAGATTTTGCGCTACCACATGTGCCCCTGTGTAGCCACTCTCCATCACTGGGGACTCAGTTTAAAAAAACCCTTATACACTTGCAGAGAGATGCAAACAATATAGCACATTACTGAGCGAGAGTGCCCCATTGCAGCCAAAGTAGTGAGCTTATCACCTCAGACCCAGCATGGGAGAAGGCTGTTGCTCGTTGCTGGGGATTTACATATACTGAATAATTGGACCAGAACCACAGCGCGAGCTCTAAAGAGCTGCAGTGAAGGAGATTGCAGTGTGGAAATACTCCAATGTGAATGGCTCATCAGGATTAGGGCTAAGGCTTCTAACTCAATATTGGGCAGGGGACTACGTTGCGATTAAACATTGACATTGAACCTCCTGGCTCAGAGGTAGGGACAGAGCCCTTTGTCACTGGAGCACCGTAGGGCTTTGACTTTGCTCTCGGCTTTTGCCCTCATGATAGCCAGCCCTTCGCTGTGAGCTGAGGGGAAGGGAATGGGGAAATTGTTAGGGGGAAAGTGACAATGAAAACCTTCTCAATTCATTCCGCTTCTCGAAAACAGCGTTTGGCCGTCCTTGTTTCTTCTTCCCCTTTGGTTTCAAGCCGTAATGCCTGGGCACCACACACTGTCTCTCTCTTTCTTTCTCTCCCTCTGTCTCGCTCCGTTTTTCTACTCTCGCTCTCTCTACCCACAGAGTCAGCTTTGCGCAGTGTTCTCACAACTGATTGTAACCACTTCCTTGGAACCTGCCCATAGCCTCCATTCCTGGAAACGTGTGTGAGACCCACAGACACAATATTGCTCTCTCTCACTCTCTCTCAGTACCTTGTCAGTTGGTGACAGAAGGCTTGCCTGCTCAGAATCACAGAATTATTGCAACGTAGAATGAGGACACTTGGCCAATCATGCCTGCACACCCTCTACTCTCTACAGCCAATCTCCTGCCATCCCCCCACACCCCCCATATCCTTGCACACCATCACTATCCAACTGATCATCCGATGCTCCTCTAGAATGCTTCAATTAAACCTGCCTCCACCATACTTCCAGGCGGTGTATTCCAGACGCTATTCCCAATCCTTGCAGGCACAGAGCAAACCAAGCAAAGTAGATCCTGCGACATTTAGGTGCAAAAATGTGGCGGAGTACAAGGGAGTTCATTATGTTAAATAAATGCCACTTGTTATTGTAGGCTGCAAGACAATTCTGAACAGAAACAGCTTTCAAACACCCTCCAGATGCATGACATAGCCCAACAAAGCGAGTCTTGAGCTAAACATACAGATTGATTCTGTAAAAGGAGTCGTATGTAGTAGTTAATGAAGGAGAGGGCTACAACTTAGATCCTGGGAGAGAGCTAGAGGCAGGAGATTCCCTTCCCAGCGGGAAAGGTTTCCAATGGGTAATTTCAGAAATGCCTCCTTCCAGTGGGCCAAGGGCTTAGAAACAGTGTTGGTGACCACGGACCTGTACCTGAATAGTAACAGATACACTCCCTGTCTAACCGGCCCCAATCAAACCTCAAAGTGGGATGACAGTGGGGAAAAGCGTTTGATTTGGTTTGATTTATTATCGTCGCATGAACCGATATACCGTGAAAAGTATTGTTTTGCGGGCTAACCAGACAAGTCATACCTTTACGTATGTACATCAGGGTAATATAACAGAATGCAGATTACAGTGTCACAGCTACAGAGAAGGTACAAAGAAAGATCAACTTTAATATATGAGAAAACAAGGTGTAGAGCTGGATGAATGCAGCAGGTCAAGCAGCATCAGAGGAGCAGGAAGGCTGACGTGTTGGGCCTAGACCCTTCTTCA
>NW_025971239.1:0-3389 GCF_021869965.1 Rhincodon typus | reverse complement strand
CATTGGGAGCATTTACAGTGGGAGTGAATGGGGAAATGTACAATAGAATGAGGGTTAGTAAATTGGAACAGTAACAGTGGGAGTGAAGGGGAAGGCATGTGGGGAGGAGACATCAATGTGTGATGAAGCAGGGCTTAGAAAAGAAATTCCTCTCAATCTCAGTCAGCGGAGCAGTCTCCAGATCTCAGGTTAACCCTCTGGAGGTGGAATCTGACACTGAGGGAAGGCTAAATAAAATTTCTTCATGTTTCCTTTCATATGGATCCAGCATTTCAACTGCTTGCAGCCTGGCATTTATTAGCATAGGTGAAGGCATGTCATGAGCCTGAGAGTTGTGGTAGTTTGCTGCGACTAGTTAATTAGCTAAGGAGCTTAAGCATTTCTTCTTTGTCTGAACACTTGAGGCATAGTTTGTGAGACCAGAGGTCAGGTATGAAGGGAACAGGTGATGTGTCACAGCTGCAGCATGTGGGAGTACCTGGATGCATCAAAAATCTATGACAGTCACCCCTGTGGTACGGGTCGGTGATTGAAGAGCTTCAGTTTTTGAGCCTGCAGCTAAGCAGCAAAGGTATCAGGAGCAAGGAACATACCTGGATACTTGTTCCAAAGGCAGTCACAACCTTTTTAGTTTACCGTGGTCTGACTAGGTCAGTAATCAGGGACAGAAGGGTACGATTGAGAGTTAAGCAGATATGATCGAGAAGACAGAGCTTCATCCCTTATGGTTGTCTAACAGGTTTGAGGTTCTTGTAGCTTGAATGGGCAAGAGCAAAGCCTGTATCGTGGATGAGAAGCCCTTCTTAAATTCTGCCCCTCCCCCACCTCCCTTTCACAAACAGATAGCTGCACAAAGATAAGACATGGATATTATGGATGGAAAAAGAAAGAAAAGTCAGAGAAATACAGTTCTCGTTTAGAAAGGAAGGGATTGAGAAACTGGAGAACTTCAGACCTTTTAACCTAACATCAGTCCTAAGGAAAAATTTTAGAATCTATAATAAAGGATGTGATCCAGGACACTTAGAAAATAATGGAAGAACAGGGCAAAGTCAATACCGAAAAAGGAAAATGACAAACCTGTTGAAGTTTTGTTTTTAAGGATATAAGGGGAAGAATAGACATGGGAGAACAAGGGAATGAGGTCTAAACATAGGAGACTTGTACACGAAATTAGATCATGTGGGATCGGGAAAATCTACTTGCAAGGATTGAGAACTGGTGAACGGAACAGGAGTGGGAAGGACCCCCTGTTAAACGCAGCAGTAGAGAGGTTGCAACACATAGAATGTAAGGGATAGGAGTAGAAGGTGGCCATTCAGCCCTCAAGCCCACTCTATCATTCAATGAGATCATGGCTGATCTTTCACATCAACATCATTTTCCTGCACTTTCCCATATCCTTTTACGTTTTCAACATCGATCTCCATTTTGAATATACTCAATGGCTGACCCTCTCTGGGGCAGAGAATTCCAAAGAATTAGCCACCCTCTGGATGAGGTTCTTCCTCACCTCAGTGCTAACTGGCCTGTCCTGTATTCTCGGACTGTGTCTCCCGGTACTAGACCCTGCAGGTAGAGGGAACCTTCTTCCTACACCTATCCTGTCAGTCCACCTAACAATGTCCTACATTTGAATGAGATCACCTCTCAATCTTCTAAATTTTAAACTGCACCTCGCTGAAGAAAAATATTAAAGCAACATTAAAAAGCATTGGGTTTTCTGCCTAACTGTAGGTGCGTATTAATGTTACCTTGTACATCTGACCACCTATCTCTTCTGGCACCCAGGGAGTTAAGGGAGAGACTGAAACCAGAGTTGATGGAACTGATCAAACAGCAGCGTCTCAACCGCTTGTGTGACGGTACGCTTTTCCGGAAAATCAGCAGCCGGCGACGCCAAGGTAAATCCTCCTAGTACTAACGGTTCAATCATGGTGTCTGGTTCATTCTTCAGCTATTTATCTCTCTTTGTCTCACGTAGGAGCTGGTGCTGGCTCTGACATTGGCTCTGGCTTCACAGTGCTGCCCAGTGCTAGCCCCATTACAGGCCAGGGCCCGCTACAGGCCAGGCCTCAATTACAGGCCAGGCTTCAAATACAGGCCAGGCCTCAAATACAAGCCAGGTCTCAATTACAGGCCAGGCCTCAAATACAGGCCAGGCCTCAAATACAGGCCAGGCCTCAAATACAAGCCAGGTCTCAAATACAGGCCAGGCCTCAATTACAGGTCAGGCCTCAAATACAGGCCAGGCCCCGTTACAGGCCAGGCCTCAAATACAGGCCAGGCCCCGTTACAGGCTAGGCCTCAATTACAGCTCAGACCCCATTACAGGTCCAACGCAGTTCATCCGTCACCTGCAGAAGACCCTGGCAACCAGGTGGAAGGGGGAGTTCTTGGTGCCTTGTTTTATCCTGTACTGGGATGAGGTCAGTGTGGCTGCTGTGGGAAATAGCAGAAATTGGTCACAGTGCCTGAATGGTTGGGTCGTTGACTGGTTGAGCTGTAGGCCTTTCTTCCCGAGCTTTCCCCTGTTTGCAGTGACTGGCCTGCAGTTCCACAGACGTTGGGAAACGGTGATCTCTCTCTCTCTGAGCTGGAGAGATTCCCACTGTCAAGGGCAGCAAAGTGAACCCTTGTGGTGATGAACCCTGTGCTCAAATACCCACAGGATGGTGCTTGCCAGAGCCACAAATGAACGACAGGAGTTGTGGCTGGTAAAACTGACCCGAAGGGCAGGGTGAAGGGAGAAATTGGTGATTGTGGAAATGAGCAATCGAAGAAACCCAGAATAAAGTCAGTGTGCATGGCAGCAGAACAGTTAATGTGTTCGGGCACGTTGGTGGAGCAACAACCTGCATTTCTATAGCGCCTTTCTTGGACTAAATGTCTCAAGGTGGCTTACAGCCCTGTTATAAAGCAGGATTTACCAGACAGCCACACAAAACGTTTGGACAGGTGAGACAGGCTTTTAAGGAGCATCTTGAATGAGGAAAGCAGGGCCCTCTTGTGGCGCAGTGGTAGTGTGCCTACCTTTGTACTGGGAGGCCAAGGTTCAAGTGCTCCAGAGGTATGTAACAGTATCTCTGACCAGGTTGTTTAGAAAAAGCGAAAGAGAAGGGGGGAGAAAAACGAAGGGGGAAATCAAGAGGAAGGAAGGAGAACACTCCGGAACTTGCGGCCCAGGCACCAAAGGCATGGCTAGCAATTGTGAAGCGATTACAATCGGGGGACACATGCAAAAGGCTGCAATGGGAGGGTCACAGGTAGTTTTGGAGCGGTGTGGGCTCTTCCAGAGTTACACAAGTCCAGAGAGCGATTTGAAAACGAGGGCAAGGGATGGTGTAAACCTGTGTGTGTGCATGTGTGTGTGTGTGTGTGTGTGTGTG
>NW_025971238.1:0-10929 GCF_021869965.1 Rhincodon typus | reverse complement strand
TGCTGCTTGGCCTGCTGTGTTCATCCAGCCCTGCACCTTGTTGTCTCGGATTCTCCAGCATCTGCAGTTCCTACTATCTTTGAAATATAGTTCAGTGTATATTCTGGCTCCAATTTTCAAGCTGGCTAATGAACAGGTAAGGTCGTTCACCTTCCAATTGGTGACATTATCAGACACGTGTAAATTAGAGATGTGAGTTTCTTGACTTTAGTTCAGATGCTCGCTTTGATGTCTTTAGATGAAATGATAGTTTTAATGGAGACAGTCTCAAATATTCCAGATGGCGCTACAAAGAATGCCTCAAACTAAGATCAATTAAACCAGTGCAACCATTTTAGATCCATGTTTCTTCCTTTTCAAAATACTTTTGTAAAATTCTCAAGTGTAAAAAATCAGATGATGACATTTAAATTGAGTAGTCTGTATTTAGCAAAATATTAACAACATAATCTCACAACAACTTTTTTATTCTTTTCCACCTGTTGAGATTTCATTTCTGGATACAGAACCTCCTGAAGTCTATTATGTTTCTGTTTTCCTTTTGACAAACATATTGTGCAAATTTCTAACAACAAATTTCTAATAACTACTAAGGGATACTCTGACAAAATTGTATTCCCAGCATGCATCCTCGCCAATTAGCTACAAACAGTCTGGGTCCCCATGATTTTCTCTCTATTGCTTTTCAAAGGATGGAAAAGCATGGTGTGGCATTTACCAGGTGAGACTCCATGATGGAGACAAATTTGATAAAATACACCACAATACTTTCCTGCTATACTTTTTCAGTAACTTCCTTGATTTTGTTTTTAGAAAGGTACTGAACTATAACATAAGATGCAGGGCCTTAGTTTGTTTTTGTTCAGACATTTCATCACCATGCTAGGTGACATCATCAGTGAGGCCTCTGATGAAGCGATGTTGTTCTACTCTGCTTGGAATTTATACTGCCCGGTCCGTTATGGTGAGTTGTGCCATTTGCGGTTTTGGTCTGTATATGGAGTCCAATTCTATATGTTTATTGATTGCATTACAGATGGAGAACCATAACAGACCGGACAGTATAAATTCCAAGCAGAGTAGAATAACATCGCTTCATCAGAGGGTCCACTGATGTTGTCACCCAGCATGGTGACAAAATGTCTGAACAAAAACAAGATAGCTCAGCGAGCAAGTCTATCTGAGTATATTCAACAAATGAACATCCTGAGGTCTCTGGGGTTGTGAATTCTAAAAGTTCAGTGTTTTGAGGAAATACATTTTCTTTCATTCTGGGATTGGGAACCACTAGCCACCCTCCCAGTTCTAGACTTGTATGTTATATGCTTCATTTGGATCATCTCCAAATTATATCTTCTCTAGGGTGTATAGATATGGGCTAATTAATCTCTTCTCAAGAGAGAGAGACCTACCCAGCCCTTCTCCAACACCAATTCCAGGGCGCAGTCTAGTGAACCTTGTTTCACTATGTCTAAAGCAACAATACCTTTCCTTATGACGACTCTATATTATTACAGTGAGACTGTTGTTATAATTATACAGTATGAGGAGTTGGATGTCAAATTGAAAAGTAGAACCTCAACAGAAATAATCTTCATTACTACCTGAGCCGGATACCGTATGACAGACGGAACCAAAGATTAAAGAAATAAAGACATGACATAAAATCCAGCGTTGGAGAAGTGAGCACCAATTTGTAGGGCACTGCCATCAGTACTGGGGAAAAGGTGGGAGGGCTGTACCACTTGGGACAGTCTGCACCTCGGACCAGGAAACTCTATAATCAGGGAAATAGAGAGGACTTGAAACTAGACAATGGGGATGAATGATCAAGTTTGGTGAGATGTAGCAAATGAAATCAAGCTAGTGATATGAAAATGGAGGTAAGGAAATGGCAGGAAGGGACACTGAAAATAAACCTGAGAAGAGAGAGTAACAATAGGTAACAAATAGACAAAACTGAAGGTTCTTTGTCCAAACTCTCTCAGCATGCAAAACAACATGAATAAAGTGATAGCTCACATTGAATTAAATAAAAATAATTCAGTGGAAATTCAGGATGAAGATTTGGCTCAGATGGAGATAGTAGGAGAAAGAAGTCTCTAGTGGGCATGGTCTACAGGTTCCCAAACAGTAACCAAATATAGAATGAAGTGTACAAAAATAACGGGTATTTATGATAAAAGGGACAGTGATCACCATTCATGTTTTAATCTACATATTAACTGGAAAACTGGATTAGCAATGGCAACTAGGATAAGGATTTCATAGAGACAGTTTCATAAAGCAGCGCATTCTAGAGCCAGAGAGCAGGTTATATTAGATTTGGTATTATGTAATGCCACAGGGGTAAATAATTATCTCAGAGTAAAAAGGTACCCCTAGGGAGCAGCAATAACAATACAATTGAATTCTATGTTTAATCAATTTTTTTTCAACACATCCATTTGTTGAATTAGGCTGCAAAAGACCTTTGGTTTGATTTGATTTATTATTGTCACATGTACTGAGATATAGTGAACACTATTGTTTTGCACGCTAATCAGACAAATCACACCTTACTTAGGTACATCAGGGTAATAGAACAGAATGCAGAATATAGTGTTACAACTACAAAGAAGGTGCTGAGAAAGATCAGCTGTAATATATGTGCGGTCTGTTCATACATCTAATAACAGCGGGGATAAAGTTGTTCTTGAATCTGTTGTTACGTGTTCTCAAGTGTTTGTCATTTCTGCCCAATGGAAGAGGGCAAAAGAGATTATAACAGGGGTGGGAGGGATCTTTAATGATGTTGGCTGCCTGCCTGAGGCAGTAGGAAGTATGGATGGAGTCAATGAATGGAAGGTTGGTTTTGTGATGGAATGGGCTGTGTTCACAACTCTGTAATTTCTTGCTGACTTGGGCAAAGCAGATGCCATACCAAGCTGTGATGCATCTGGTTGGATGCTTTCTATGGGGCATCAATTTCGTAAACATACAGAAGCCAAGACCTCACTCGGAAAGAGCCCAGCTCTTAAATACAAAGTCGAATGATCCAAGATGTGCTCTCAGTCAACTCTGGAGATATTCTAGTTGACATTTAGAGGGATCTGCTTTTCATTTAATTGAAAAGGGAGGAATAGGACCAAGTACCTTAAACTTAAATAAGCACAAATATGCTGACAAGAAAGCTAGAATACTAGGCTTGGAGGATAGACAAATAGAGAAGCAAAGACCAGCATTTAAGAGAATATTTGAAAATACTGAGAATATCTGTTTATTCCTACTATAAAGAAAAACTCTAAAAAGAAGATCCATTAGTTAACAAATTAGGGAAATCATCAAACTTAAGGAAAAAGCATATCATTACGCAAAACTGAATGGCAGTTCAGATGATCGAACAGAAGATAAAGAATGGCAAAGAATAATTTTAATATTAATCAATAGAAAGAAAATTGTAAGAAGCGAGGTATAAAAGTTCAAAATAAATGGATTGCAAGAGATTCTAGAGGTGTTAAAAAGTAAATGGGTAAGTAAAGTATGTGTTGTTCCTCCAGAGAGCAAGGAGGAGGAGTTAATGGCCGATAATAAGGAGATCATGGAAGGAATTAACAAATATTTTTCTTCTGTCTTGACTTCAGAAGTTACAAAAACAAATCCAGTAATAGCTGTAAATAAGGTGGTGGCAGGGAACTTGGAGAAATTACAATGACAAGTGAAACAGTACTCAGCAACTCAATGGAACTGTGGACTGACATGTTTCCGACTCCTGATATCCTCAATAATGTTGTAAATGAATCGTTGTTAAATTTCCAAAATCTGCCAGATTCTAAAAAGATTCTATCAGAATGGAAAGCAACAAATATCACCCCTTTCTTCAAGGAATAAGGGAGGCAGGAAACAGGAAACTCTAGGTCTGTTAGTTTAACATCTGTCATGGGAAAGGTGTTTGAATCAATCATGAAGGGGGTTACAAATAGGGCTGTTGCTAAATTGCAAGCTAATTTGGAAGAGTCAGCACGGTCTTGTCAAAGGGAAGTCATGTTTAACCAATTTATGACAGGTAATTCAAGGAATAACAGGCATTGTGCCTAATGGGAGGCTGTAAGCAGATCAGACTTGGATCTCCAAAGGCACAACACAAAAGGTTATTGCAGAAATAAAAGCATATGGGGTAGGTGGGGGGTGACATAAATATGGATGTAAATTGGCTGACTGGCAGAAAACAGTTGGTATACACAAATCAGTCTGTGCCTGATTGTCAGGATGTGACAAGTGAGCTCTGCAGGGGTCAGTGCTCGGACCTGCTTTTTTTTATATATAAACTACATCAATGATTCAGACGAGGGGAGGGAAGGCACGTAACTAAATCGCAGACAACACCAAGATAGGTCGCAAAGTACTTTGTGAGGAAAACACAAGGAGCTTTCAGATGCATATCGATGGGTTGAGTGGGTAAAAGGTTTGGCCGATGGAGTACAATGTGGGAAAATATGACATTGTTCATTTTGGCAGGAAGAATAAAAAAAAGCAGATTATTTAAATGGACAATGATGGAGTTCCAAGGTGCTGAGGGATTGTAGGTATTTCAATACATGAGTTAGTAAGGAGGTACAGCATGTAATCAAGAAGGTTAATGCAATGCTTCCCTTAATTATTAAAAGAATTGAATATAAAAGAATGGATGTTATACCTCAGTTAGACAGACCATTGGTCAGAGCACATCTTGAATATTGTGTAGAGTTTTGGTCTCTTTATTTGAAGAAGGATATCCGAGATCATGAATAGTCTGAATAAGGTTGCTGTAGGATAAATATTTTCTCTTGTGGCTCAGTCCAGAAAGAGGAAACACTGAAAAATTGGTGTTGCTCTTTTCAGATAGAAATATACAGAACTTATTTTCTCTCAGTGGGCTGCGAAACTTTGGAACTATCCACCTCAGAAGGTGGAGGAGGTGACAGGAGTTGGGAGGGAGGGATCACTGAATATTGATAAGGCAAAGGTGGATAGATTCTTGTTCAGCGGAGATATCAGCAGTAGATGATAATGTGAATTTGAAACACAGATCAGCTATGATCTTATTGAATGGTGGAGTAGGCTCAAGGGGCTGAATGGCCTACTGCTCCTATTTTCTATGTTTATTTGTTCAACCTAGGAGTTTGGGGAATAGAGCATTACTTTCTCAACAGCAGGACATCAGTTGATCAGAGTTGATTTCTCAACCTTCCACTTCTGTGGTATAAATTGTTGTAGGTGTTTGAAATTTGGCATTCTTGCATTTGTCCTGATGAAAATCTTTAACGTCTCACCTCAATTTTCAACCATGTTCAATTTCTATGTGACCAAGCAACTGTATATTTTCTACTTCTAAAGATCTGAAACAACTGAGCCTCTGTTTTGGAATTAAGAAATCTCCTTTTAACTTTCAAAATTCTTTGTGAGCCTTTTAACAACCTTAGAAAAGAATTTAGACGAACTGTGTCTGACCTTAAACACGATCACCGAGAACTCCCAGTTAACTGGGCAATCCGGATTATTAATTTATTAAGGAGAATTACTTTCGCCAATGCCATTCAGCTAAACTAACTGTTAGGTCTTTGAAATCTGATAATTGTAGTCTCCATCAGTTCCAACATCTCACACTAAATAATTTTTGTTCATATTCTCTCTGTGCGGATTGCTGTATTAGGATTTGTAAAGGTGTAGTCGGCATGTGAACAGATGACAGAGATGTAGGGGAAGAATGATCATGGATTCGGCACTGTAAAAGCTAGTCATGCAGAGCTGCATGCAGTTTCGTATTAGATCAGAAACCAATTGCTGTCAAACATACCAGTTACTCAGTAAGTGCTCTGCAGTGAGACTAACCTATACACAATATTACCGTAAAGTCTTTCTGTAATCAGCTGATTACCTCAATTTCCCTTTGTTGCCTTTACTTTCAACATTATCTTAACACATTTCTTGTGGAAGTGAGGGGACACAAAACAGATAAATCTGATTACTTGTCTATATTGAAGAAAAAAGTCTCGGTTATGTGAACATCACAGAATGCCCTCCACGAGCCTAGGAAAGTCCAGAGGTGCAGCAATCGAAGGCCACAGTCAATTGCGTGGACATTGGTAAAGTCATCCTCATCAAAGTATTCTGCAGGTCTTCTTGATTCACCGTAGTCAGAGGGAGTAATTTTCACTTTCCACAGCGGGTTCAACTAACAGTCACAGGTCAATACTCCGTTACACACCTTACCCAATTCTTGAGGAATGTACAAATGGCATGTACAATGAACAGCCAATCTTTACCTGATAGATTTTGGTTGAAGTCAAACGTGAATATTACTCGTCCTCCTCATTACTCTAACTGGGAAGTTGATGTCCTTTACCTGACTTCGCAATTGGCCTAACCTGCAGCTAGAAATCCTGTGCTCAGTAACAGATTGGCTTTTGGCAGCATTGGGTGGGACTCCCTGCAGATACATGAGAGAACAGCAATGGCCAGCTTCTCCCTCCAGTCCTGACGTGTTGGGTGAATAGACGACAGCTTTTCTTTTGAACATAACCTGCTTGAATTTCACTCAGCAGTGAATGTAGTAGCAGGGGCTGGCCTACACTTTTCTTCCCCCCCCCCCCCCTAATATGATACCTTTTGAACTATCCTCATCCCTTTATTTTGGCCTACTGCTTCTTAAAATTCTGCCATTTCAGTGTCCACTTCCGATTTTTTTTTAAATTCACAGGAATTGGGCATCACTGGCCAGGCCAGCATTTATAGTCAATCGCTCATGGCCCAAAGGGCAGTTAAGAGACAACCATGTTGGTGGACTTCAACAACCCAACCATTGGATCTGGAATCACATGTAGGCCTGTAAGGATGGCAATTTTCCTTCCCTAAAGGACACCAGTAACTCAGGTAGGTATTTTTTCCCCTGAAAATTGACAATAGTTTCACAGTCATCGTTAGACTCTCATTTCCAGACTTTTAATGAATTGAAATTCCACTATCTATCATGTCCCCAAAACATTACTTCAGTCTCTAGATTAATAGTCTAGGGTTAATGCCACTAAGCCATCACCTCCCCTATTTATTACACTGCATGCCTATAGAAATTGAATATAGATCCAAGCACAGGGAATGCTGGAGGAGCTCAGCAGATCTGGCAGCATTTGTGGAGAGAAAACCAGGGCTAACATTTTGAGTTCTTTCTGACTCTTCTTCAGATTCAGACTCTTCTGAAGAGAAGTCAGACTGGACTCAACATTATTTTTTGTTCCCACAGATGCTCCAGAACTGCTGAGTCTCTCTGGTGTTCTCTGTGATGGTTTCAGATTTCCAGCATCTGCAGCATTTGAATGTAAGATCAGCTGAAATTGGGAAGATCAAAACCGTTGTTTTCAATCCCCACCACGATCTTTGTTTCCTTGTCACTGACTCTTGCCCTTTACCTTACTACTGTCAAAGTTTAATCCAGACTGGTCCAGACAGTATCCTACTTCATCAGAGATGTACTTCTGACCTTAACCTTCTCAATTTCTAAAAGAACATATTACTGCCTCGGGAACAAAAACCCCACCCAAACTGGCCACCTCTGTACTTCTGATTACAACTCCTCCATTTTTGGAGGCTGTTTTATCAAATGCCTCAATATGAAACTCTGAAATATCAATGCTTTATATCTTTTCCTCTCTATGAACTGCATGATAAATCCCAGTAGCAGTAAGAGGAGACCTCATTAGGTAGCGATTATTCCTCCCAACATGGTGGTGGAGTAGGACTCTTGAGCCAGAGCTCATCCTGTCTGTCCATTTCTTTCCTTTTTTCTTCCCATCCTCAGGTGGCATTGGCAACGTCCAGCATGAAAGCTAGCGCAGACTCCCAGCCTCCGCATGGACATGGCCTCAAGGTGAAGCTCAGTGTGGCCTGGGTTGAAAGGACTATTATTCTGAACTCTTCGCTCTCTATTTTTCTAAATCATTACTGGATTTATTATTTCTTTGTTTTTCTATGTTTTTTCCTCCCCTAAGAACTTATATTTAAGAATCTGAACCTAGGTACCTAAGTAAGCAGCAACTTGTAAACTTTTCACTGTACTCATGCGAGTACATGACAATAAAGCTAATTCTCTCTGACTGTCTCCCTGTCCTCCCTGAAGACACCTCTCAAATCATAGCTGTTGGCCTTTTTGTTCCAGCATCAAATTCCATTTGAAAGAACTCCTGAAGCACTTTGGTATAACACAGTGTGGAGCTGGAGGAACACAGCAGGCCAGGCAGCATCAGAGGAGCAGGAAAGTTGGTATTTTGGGTCGGGGCCCTTCTTCAGAAATGGGTAAGGAGGAAGGGAGCTCAGAAATAAATAGAGAGGGGAGGGGTGAGGCTGGGGAAGGTAGGTGGGACGGTGATAGGCAAGTGCAGGTAGGCAGTGGTGGCGATTGGTCAGTGGGATGGGAGGGGCGGTTAGTTGGGAGAGAAGACGGACAGGTTGTGTCAGGTCAAGGAGGTAGGAATGAAAGGGAGGGCTGGACATAGGATGAGGCCAGGGGTGGGGAGATTTTAAAACTGGTGAATTCTAAGTTTAGGCCATCAGGCTGTAGGTTCCCGAGGCAGAATATGAGGTGCTGCTCCTCCAGTTTGCGGGTGGTGTCATTGTGACACTGGAGGCGGCCCAGGATGGACATGTCACCCAGGGAGTGGGTGCAGGGGTTAAAGTGGTTGGCGACTGGAAGGTATTGTCGTTTGTCATGAACAGAGCACAGGTGCTCTACAAAACACAGTCTCCAAGCCTCCGCTTGGTCTCACCGACGTAGAGGAGGCCGCATCGGGAGCAAAAGATACAGTAGACCAAGCCAAATGCAAGAGGATGTATACAGTGAATGGCATGTCCCTTAGGACCATTAATATACAGAGGGATCTTGGGTGCAAGATCATAGCTCCCTGAAAGTGGCAGCACAAGTGGATAAGGTGGCAAAGAGGGCAAGCATGCCATATGCCTTCAGTCAGGGCACTAAATACAAAAGTTGACAAGTCACGTTGCAGCTGTGTTAAACTTCAGTGAAGCCACATTTGGAGTATTGTGTGCATTTCTGGCCACCACACTAGAAGATGGATGTGGAGGCTTTGGAGAGGATGCAAAAGAGGTTTACCAGGATATTGCCTGGATTAGCACGTGTTAGCTCTTCAGAGAAGTTGGACAAACTTGGATTGTTTTTGCTGGAGCATTAGAGGCTGAGGGGTGACCTGATAGAAATATATAAAATTGAGAGTCATAGCATCATAGAGATATAGAGGACAGAAACAGACCCTTCGGTCTAACTCATCCATGTTGACCAGATATCCTAAACTAATCTAGTCCCATTTGCCAGCATTTGGCCCATATCCCTCTAAATCCTTCCTATTCATGTACCCATCCAGATGCCTTTTAAATGTTGTGATTGTACCAGCCTCCACCACTTTCTCTGGCAGCTCATTCCATACACACACCAGTGTCTGCACGAACAAGTTGCCCCTTAGCTCCCTTCTAAATTTTTCCCCTCTCACCTTAAACCTACACCCTCTGGTTTTAGACTTCCCCACCCCGGGGAAAACATCTTGTCAATTCACCCTATCCATGCCCCTCATGATTTTACAAACCTCTATAAGGTTACCCCTCAGCCTCCGATGCTCCAGGGAAAATAGTCCCAGCCCATTCAGCCTCTCCCTATAGCTGAAACCCTGTAACCCTGGCGACATCCTTGTAAATCTTTTCTGAGCCTGTTCAAATTTCACAACATCCTTCCTATAGCAGGGAGACCAGAATTGCACAGAGTACTCCAAAAGTGGGGACACCAATGTCGTGTATAGCCGCAACAATGACCTCCCAACTCCTATACTCAATGCACTGACCAATAAAGGCAAACATACCAAACACTGTCTTCACTATCCGTGGATAGGATAGAGTCTTTTTCTCAGAGTGGAAAGGCCAAATACATGGGGGAGTAGGTTTAATGTGAGAGGGGAAAGTTTAAAAGGAGATATGCGAGGCAAGTTTTTTTTTAAAAACACAGAGGGTGGTCTGTGTCTGGAACACACTGCCAGGGGAGGTGGTCAAAGCAGATCCAATAGCAACATTTAATAGGCATTTAGACAGATGCATGAACAAGCAGGGAAGAGAAAGATACAGACCACATGTAGACAGATGGGATTAGTTTAGGAGGCATCATGGTCAGCACACAGATGGTTGGCTGAAGGGCCTGTTCCTGTGCTGTACTGTTCTATGTTTATTCAATTTTCTTCTTCTTCCACAGGTTTCTTCCTAAATCAATTGCAATGGCACCTGTTGCATTGAATAATTATGTAAATAAATTTACACCAGAGAACTGAGTGCTGTTACTACTTGACTTCTCAAGCACATTTCATTTCAATTACTGGAAAATAACGGAATAGAAATGAAGTATTTTTGTCATTTATGCCTGCTGAAACCTGGCAATGCCTGGCGTGTTCTATTCTAGAAGTCTTTTAAGAAGAGCCAGAAGTGTTTGCACTATCTCAGCAATGCCAAATCCAGCAGAAGGACCAAATTAAGCTTTTAAATGGCCTGTTCCTTACCACCACAGCGCTTCGAGAGATACCAGTACAACACGACTCACCATTACAGAGGAGCACCAGAAGCAGTGTTGCACACTTTATAAGCCAGATCACACTTCAGCTTTCAGATCAATGCCAGCTGTAGTTTAGTTGGTAACACTTGCCTGAGTCACAGAGCTCTGGATTCAAGTCCTGCACAAAACCAAAGTCTAATCCAGTGTAAAGGAAATGCTGTGTTAGAGGAAGTACAATGTTAGAATTTTAGCATGGCCAATCCATCTAGCTTGTACATCTTTGGACTGAGAAAGGAAACTGGAGCACCCAACGGAAAAACAGCAGGCCAAGCAGCATCGTAGGAGCAGAGAGGCTGACGTTTCGGGCCTAGACC
>NW_025971237.1:0-10935 GCF_021869965.1 Rhincodon typus | reverse complement strand
GAAACATCAGCTTTCCTGCTCCTCTGATGCTGCCTGGCCTGCTGTGTTCATCCAGCTCTACACCTTGTTATCTCAGATTCTCCAGCATCGGCAGTTCCTACAATCTCTGATTGAATGGGTAGTCTGATTTTGTCAGGCATAGTGGAGTTTATTCAGGTCTGGAGGTAGTCATGTTAGGTGGGAGTGTAGTCAGGTTGGATGAGGGGATTAGGCAGGTGAGTGTAACTGAGTTAGATGAAGGAATGTTTTGAGACTGTCATTTCTGGTGCACAGTTCAGCTACACTGGCTAATAATTGAGTTAGACTAGACATTAACCACCGTAATATTTCCAGGGTAAGTATCCAGTTAAGTCCTATGGTTTTGCAGAGGATCTTGGGCAATGCAAATCAGTCTGTCAAAAGCTTCAACTCCTCACAACTTTAGCATATGTGTCCATCAGGACTTTTTGAGATAATGGAAGATTTGTGCCAGTGAGAGAGTGTTACAAAACTAACTTGGTGTTACTGTCAAAAGTCATCGAGACATAAACTTGCTACAAAGGAAGGATTTAACACAGCTGTGTTGTGCCTTGGAATCATAGAATCCATACAGTGTTGAAGCAGGCCATTCAGCCCATCGAGTTCACACCAACCCTCCGAAGAGCATCAAAACCAGACTCACCCCATCCCTGTAACCCTGCATTTCCCATGGTCAATCCACCTAACCTGCACACCTTTGGACTGTGGGAGGACACCTATACAGACACAGGGAGAATATGCAAACTCCACACAGACTCCACCCAAGTGTGGAATTGAGCCTGGGTCCCTGGCACTATGAGGCAGCAGTACTAACCACGGAGCCACCATGCCACTTCTTTGCCATTGCAACTTATCTTGTCTTATTATTTCAGCTTTTCCCTTCAATGACACAAGTATCTTCTCTACAGGTGATTTTCAATTCCCTTTTAAAAGCCTTGACTAAACCTGCCTCCATCACACTCTCAGTCAATGCGTTCCAGACCCAAACTACTCATATAAAAAACGTTTCTGTTTCTCATGTTGCCTTTGACTTGAGGACAGATTGTATAAATTAATTTATAACGAGGATTAAGGGTTGGTCTAATGGAGGTGATTGAGATGATTAAATTATTTGATATGGTTGATTGAGAGAGGCCATTTCTTCGCTGAATGTGTTTAAGGCGAGGCGAGATAAATTTTTGAACAGTAAAGGAATTAAGGGTTATGGTGTGCGGACGGGTAAGTGGAGCTGGGTCTCAAAAAGATCAACCATGATCTTATTGAATGGCGGGGCAGGCTCGAGGGGCCGCATGGCCTACTCCTGCTCCTAGTTCTTAAGTTCTTATTATGTTCTTCTGGTGGGGAAGTACAGAGCAGGGCAGCACAACCTGAAAATTAGAACTTGATAATTCAAGGGTGAGGTCAGGACATTTATAAATGTAATAGGATAGACAGCACGGAAAGGCTGAGGAATCTAACTTCAGACACAGCAGATAAGGGGACAACTATGGGAAACAACTTGGAAACACACTGAGGGTGGTCACAGTCTCCACATAAGGAAATATCAAGCAGCCCACCACCTGTCTTGACTGTTTCTGTCCTGTTGTGGGCTGTTTTCCTCCTGAAATGAGAGCGATGTAGGGATTGCGGGATTCGAAAGTGGGTGGCGAAGCTGTTCCTGATGGTGTGGGTGGACAGATGTCCTGAGTGAGTAGGCACATCAGAGGGCATTCAGGTTTAGGGGTAGCAGGAGGATTGAGGTGAGTGGCAGTGAGTGAGAGAAGATGTTGCAGTCAATAAAGAGAGTGGTGGAGCATGAGCATTGTGTTGGGAGGTGGGCGCTGTAGCAGAGACAGAGTGAGTGTGAAGTTTAGGAGAGAAGATGGTGGCATGTACACTGGCAGAGTGAAGAACAACATTGGCTGTCTGTCCTCATTGCTGTGATTACTCCAGATGCCAAGGTAGTAACTTTGGACTAGGCTGGCATGGTCTGGAGTCATGCCCCCTCAACTAGTCATGGGGCAAGATGACACCCTGCCTGTACACCAGCTCAACCTTCATATCCTGCCTGCAAAACAGGGCATCACATTTCCTTTGTCTGCCATGGCCTTCCAGGGGAAATATCAGGAATTGTGAAGGGCAGCTCCAGACTGACGGTTCTTGTCTGTGTGCATAATGGCTTTTAAAGATGGCACAGTGCCGGGGATATTGGTCAATCTCAGGATAAACTTGACTCAAATGACACTTAGCCAAAAAAACACGATTTGGCCCTCAATAACTAACATGGTAGGTAGACTGAAAATACTGGTCAATCATGGTCTAACTCACTGGTTATCAAACACCTTTCACTTGAGAAAATCATTTTCAAATGCATTAGGTGTCACAGACGCTGGACCCACCTCTCAGCCCACACCACTCCCCCACACCCATCCAAATAATACATAATACTGTATCAATACTCATGACATTAAAATGCAGCAGTTAAGAGCATTTTAATAATGCTTTTAAGGAAACATACGTACTGACAGATTTAAGTGAAATATGTGTGGATCTTTCTTACTGCAGATTTTATTTATTCCTGGGGAGATGTTTGCCACACTTGACTCCTGCTCTTCTTCCATTTACACCATACTGCTCTGATTACTACTTTCCCGTTATCTCATAAACCCACCGGGATATTTCTATACCTCCCCAGGGTTTTGTGAATTCCAGTTTGACACCTGAGGTTTAAGGGGTTAAATGCTCTACTCCTGTTACCATGTTGCATCTGCGTCGGAATAAAAATACTTCATGGAGTTGAGCAACATCTATTCATTTTTGGGAGTTAGTTTTATTCTTATTTATATAAAATGATATGATATTACAAAAACATCTGCGTGTACAAATTAAGGAGCAAATTTTCAGTTTGAACTGGAGTGCCATTCTGATGAAGGGTCTAGGCCCGAAACGTCAGCCTTCCTGCTCCTATGATGCTGCTTGGCCTGCTGTGTTCATCCAGCTCTGCACCTTGTTATATCAGATTCTCCAGCGTCGGCAGTTCCTACTATCCCTGCCATTCTTTTCCTCTTGGTGGTCTTGTGGATAAACAGCAATGAACTGAAATAGGCCCATACCACCACCAGCAGGAAGGTATTGGAACTGCAAGTAGGCCAGTTACAATACTGGTTCATGCATGGAGGTGAACATGACCATGTTCATTGTCAAGTACATTTGCAGGGTTCTGGTGGGCAAGTGGGTGACTGCTTTTGGATAAACAATAAAAAAAACGTATCACTTCTCACTATATTGTATGAGCTTTAATCACTACTGCTCACGAAAATGTAGATTTACACCCTCTCCTCTTTCGGGGTAGGGGTCTACAGGGTTTGTTTGGTCTTGTGTGGTAGAGAGAAATCGCTTACAGGAGCCTATGATAAACCCCTGCATAAGGGGTCATCATGCAAAATCAAAGCAGATGGGATTGGTGGTAATTTGCTTCTAGTCTTCACCAATTGTTCTCTACAATTGAATGGGGAAGCAGAGCATGGGGTCAGAACAGTCAAGTTTCTTTTCTAGAAAGTGCTGACTCCTTGCAGCATTGCTAAATTACCAACCCACTCAACTCCAGCTCTTATATTACAGAGACAATGACACCTGTTAGGTCTGGTTCCTTTAATATCTTAAATTGTTCTCCCACCAATCCCATAAAACTGTCATCATTGCGGTCATTGTTTAAGGCACTCCTCACTTTCAGATCCTTATGCCCTTTTGACAAATCTCCCCTTCCAGTGTTTTCCTTCCACTATTAATATTGACACAGCTGAGTGTATAATCACATTTACCACTGTACAATCTCCCTTTAAGTCTCTGGCTTCACAAGTTCAGTGCTTGGAGGTTTCACTATTTTCCCAAAATATATTCTCTTTGGTGCATCTAAGACTTGAGCGTTATTGATTCTTTTTGTGTTCCTGACAATGTGACAGCCAGAAGTCCCTTTCATTATTCTCACAGATTTCAGGTCATTCAAGCAATAATGAACAAATGATCTGCAATGCGATGATGTTTATGCACTTGCCTCATACAATGTCTTTGCTATATGAACAACATAGAATTGCTGCTGCTCTGTGACTCCTACATGACCACATCTTTCCTGTTATGGTTCTGGATCCATACATATTGCCCTTGGCCAAATGTTTCATCCATCTCTCATGGTGACATCCATTATAGTGTGTGGCCTGCTGAGTGTGTGGTAGGGCTCTTCCTTCCTACACATGTAATGATAGTCCCGCGAGCGTTCAAATGGAGTCAACATCTTTGCTCAGTTAGGTAGGTGAGTCTTCAGCTTTCTTCCCATCAGCAATTCTGATGATAATAGACCATCCTGGAGTTAAGTGGGTTGGTAATTTAGCAATGCTGCAAGGAGTCAGCACTTTCTAGAAAAGAAACTTGACTGTTCTGACCCCATGCTCTGCTTCCCCATTCAATTGTAGAGAACAACTGGAGAAGACTAGAAGCAAAGTACCACCAATTCCATCTGCTTTGATTTTGCATGATGACCCCTTATGCAGGAGTTTATCAAAAACTTTCTGAAAATCCAAGTATGCTGTATCCACTATTTTCCCTCATCTATTCTACTAGTTACATTCTCAAAAATCTCCAGTAGGTTTGTCAAAAATTATTTCCCTTTCATATATCCATGTTGATTTTGTGTAATCCTCCTGGTATTTTTGAGAGGCCTGTTATCACATCCTTTGCAATACACTTCAATATTTTCCCTATGACTGATGTTAGGCCAACTAGTCTGCAGTTCTTCCCTCCTCCTTTACTAAAAAGTGCAGCTTTGTATGTCACCCTCCAATCTGCAGGGACTGATTCAGATTCTACAGAAGTTTGGATGATGACAACCAATGCATCCAATTTTTCCATGGCCACCTCCGTTAGTCTCCTGGGGTGTACAGTATCACGCCCTTGGGGTGTATCAGCTTTAAATCTCATTACATTTTCATCTTACTTTTTACTGATACTAAATTCCTTCAATTCCTTCTCACAAAAGATCCTTGCTTCCCTAACACTTTTGTGAAGTAATAGAGTCATAGAGTTGTACAGCACAGAAACAGACCATTCAGTCCAACTTGTCCACGCCAACCAGATATCCTAAATAAATCTAGTCCCATTTGCCAACGTTTTGCCCATATCCCTCTAAACCCTTCATATCCATGTACATCCGGATGCCTTTTAAATCTTGTAATTGTACCAATCTCCACCACTTCCTCTGGCAGCTCATTCCATAACATGCACCACCCTCTGCGTGAAAAAGTTGCCTTTTAGGTCCCTTTTAAATCTTTTCCCTCTGACCTTAAACCTATGCCCTCTAGCTTTGGACTCTCCCAACCTGGGGATAAGACCTTGGCTATTCACCCTATCCATGCCGCTCATGATTTTATAAACCTCTGTTAGGTCACTCCTCAGCCTCTGATGCTCCAGGGAACATAGCCCCAGACTATTCAGCCTCTCCCTATAGATCAAACTCTGAATCCTTTCAAGTTTCACAACATCTTGCTGTAGCAGGGAGACCAGAACTGAACTGAGTATTCCAATAGTGATAGATAAAGGAGAAGTGCTAAAATGTAAGCTTCGCGCAGTCGGGAAGAAGAGATAACATCCAGAGTGAGACACAGCCCAAGATAAATTGAAGCCAAGGATCAGGGGCCCAGCACAAAAGAGAATTATATCACAGGCAAACAGTAAGATTGGTTGGCAATAATTTGACTATAATATGTTACTTTCAAACTGAAAGTGAGTCTGGGGAAATATTTACAGGTTATAGACTAAAAGACCAGTCTGGTTTAAAAAAAATCAAATTCAAAACGAAGTAATTGTAAATACTGATGTCCTTGCCTGGGACCGTTTGACCAGTTTATGTATTAAAAACATTTTACCCATGTGTTCTTAACAATGACGTGGACAAAGAATTCGGTTTACAGTTCAACTTGATTTTATCAGCAATTATTTCTCATTAAAAACATTGTGTGAGCATTTCCCAAATTCCCACAATATTTACTCTCTTATCTAACTCTAACAGTCTGAGAAAGGACATTACCCACAACTATCCATGTGTTCAAGCTCAACCATTGGAATCTCCTTCCCCTCTGACATTGGGCTGGCTCTCTTCTACAAAGGTGGGCCTCAGAGATCAGGGGTCATCTGCTCCTGGGTCTTCTTGGGTTGTCGCATGGTCTTTTGCTACGAGTCTTGCAGCGAGTCCTCCCTACAAGTCTTCACTGAATCTTCACTGGTCTTCACCATGTCTTCTCTGAGGGGATGGCATTCATGTGTGTGCTCTTAAGCCCCCCTTGCCCCTGACCTTCCCAAATGCTCTGTGGCCTTTAGCCAATGCAGTCATGAGCTGGATTTGAATCATCCAATGCGTTCATGCCAGCACCCTTCACTGTTGCCATGCCGGGTGGCGTGCACAGACTCAGGTAGTCATGATGCATGGAGACAAGGAGACTGCTCACCCTCAGTAGCAGCAATGTATACCGTCCACAAGATGCACTGCAGAAATTCACCAAAGGTCCTGAGACAACATCTTCCAAGCCCATGACCTTTTCCATTGAGAAAGACAAGGGCAGCAGATACATGGGAGCACCATCACCTGCAAATTCCCTTCCAAGACACACATCATCCTGACTTAGGAATATATCACCGTTCCTTCACCATCGATGGGTCAAGATCCTGAAATTCCTTCTCTAATAGCATTATGGGTCAACCCACAGCAGATGGACTACAGTGGCTCAAGAAGGCAGCTCAACACCACCTTCTCAAGGGCAACTAAAGCCAAGCAATAAGTGTTGGCCCTGACAGTGACGCTACCATCCCATGAATGAATAAAATTAAATGTTCACATGGACTGCTTGTAATTCTAAGATATAGCAAGAACTGCAAATACTTGTTTAATATTATTCTCTATTCTGATCCTATTTGCTCCTTACCTATGCTTCGTATTTTTGCTTACTACTTTTTTTTAACTTCCCTCAAACCTGATCTCCCTCTCAGTTTCCCATTCCCCAACCAACCTAATTTCAATCCTCCCCAGCAGTATTACTGAATCTCCCCGCAAGATGTTGGTTGCAGTCTTGCTAAGGTGTAACTCATCTATCTTGTACAGGCTCCAACTGCCCCAAACCAGACACAGTGCCTCAGAAATCTGATGTTCTCCCTCCCATACCAGTCATGCGTTCAATCACTTAATTCTCCTTCTACACGCAATTGTACACGGGACTGAGGTTACTCTTGATGACTATTGCTTTAGATGCTCTGTTTGTCAATTTCTGTTCTAGATCCCTGAAGTTGGCTTTCAAGACCTCACCCTTTCACTGATTAAGTGTTAGTTACTGATGTGGACCACAACCTCTGTCTGTTCATTCTCTCCCAGGAGAATTTTCTGCAACTACTCTCTAATGTCCTTGGCCCTGGCACCAAGGAGGTCATATTTTATCCTGGATTCAGGTCTACAGCCACAAAAATGCCCGCCCATTTCCTTACAAAACAAATCTCTGAACACTGCACTCCTCCAAGGAAACAACGTGCTCACCATAATCTTCGATGAAAGTTGAGTTGGTAACCAGGCTCTCCAGGGCACAGATGAGAGAGACCTCACGTCATTACTGAGTATTCACAATACTCTACAACTCTGGGCCTTAAAAATAAAGTAAGGTAGATGGTCTGTACCACTCATGTGGCTCCCAGCCTAGCTGAGAGTCAAACCTGCTGTTGAATTTCCTGGGCTATTACTAGGGCTTTTCTCTTTAGAACGACGAAGGATGAGAGGTGACTTGATAGAGGTGTACAAAATGATCAGAGGTATAGATAGAGTAGACAGCCAGAGACTTTTTCCTAGTGTGGAGGTAACTATTACGAGGGGACATAGTTTTAAAGTGAGTGGAGGTAGATATAGGGGAGACGTCAGAGGTAGGTTCTTTACTCAGAGAGTGGTAGGGGCGTGGAATGCATTGCCGGAGAGGGTAGTTGAGTCGGCCTCATTAGGGGCATTTAAGCGGCTATTAGATAGGCATATGGATGATAGTATAAGGTAGGGGTGGAGGTTAGATAGACTTTAGGATTAGCATAAAAGTTTGGCACAACATCGTGGGCCGAAGGGCCTGTACTGTGCAATATAGTTCTATGTTCTATGTTCTTTGGTCCATGTTCTATGTTCTATGTTCTATCTTCTATCTTCTATCTTCTATCTTCTATCTTCTATCTTCTATCTATTTGGGTGCAAAATTGAGGGGGGGGGCTCTTGAGGACTGGTCAAACGGTGAGAGGAGGTGTGGGGGCAAAGGTTTTCTGCCCGCATTGCCACATGGTGGCCAAAATGGTGGGTTGGATAACTGCCTACCATGAGACTGAACCATCAAAGTGGCCAATGAGGGACAACGTGCTCCCTCTGGGAGGTTCCACTGCTTCAAGGAAAGATGTTAGGAGGAACCTGGCATCTTGCTTGGAGCTCTGGGGGACCTGATTTCTGGACATTCCATGGGCAGCAGTGGCCAATCTTGTGATATTGGTTGCCTTCTTCCTTCAGCCCTACCATTTGACTTCCAGGTATATTGAAAAATTCAGTCTAGAGTCTCCAGTTTAATCGAGCCTCTTGTTCACCCTCAGAGCTAAAATACAATGGATACATTATAAATACCTATGTGCCTTTGTCTGTGAGCATGGCGTATTGTGCCATGTCATATCATAGCATTCTGTAGATATTTATTCACAGCCCTCCAATGTTAAGACAGTCTAAAAACATACTCTCCTGGTCATTTTCACCATTTCTCTACCTAAAGGCAAGTACAACCCAAAGTGCTAAAAACCCCAAGCCTGTTGGGGCAAAGAGGCAGATCCTGAATCCATGCCCGCTGAAAGAGGAATCAAGCCTCAAGTTGTTGGCACCAATCTGATCCACACTTGCCGTCAAGCCAACTGGCCCTCTCAAACAGTCTGAGTTGCTGTGGCAACATACACTTTATACCAATTATAAGGATCTCAAAAAGATTTTTTAAGCTACATGAACATTGTTTCTAGCTCGGGTTTCATGCAATAAAATGTTTCATGATGTTAACTTTAACACACACCTCATCACAATATCCAAAATGATTATCTAACAATGACCATATTGTGATCAGATTATACCTATGAATAAAACAAGATTCCAATGCGTTCTGTTTTGGCTCATTTTTGAAAACTGGTTATTTTGGCAAGCTCATTTGTCTAAATAATGCACAATAAATTCCTGAGATGTTTGGAATGGGTGCCAGCAAAAATCTTTGATCTCTGAATTACTGGTTGACAGAGCATCTCTGTTCTGAGGAATTGGCAACCATAGACGTGACATTCTATAAAACATGCATGAATAACTTAAGACTAAGATAATTATGTTTCAAATTAAAATTTTACAGGGCAGATAATTATAATCTATAAAAATAAAGAAGGAGCCTGGTTAGCTGTTTTGCAAAACGCAATGTTTAAATTCCACAAAGGGACCATTTGGGGGAGGCGATGGCCTAGTGGTATTATCGCTGGACTGCTAATCCAGAGACTCAGGTTCAAATCCTGCTACAGCAGATGGTGGAATTTGAATTCAATAAACTATCTGGAATTAAGAATCCAGTGATGACAATGAGTCTATTGTCAATTGTCAGGAAAAGCCCATCTGGTTCACTAATGTCCTTTAGGGAAGGAAACTGCCATCTTTACTTGGTCTGGCCTACATGTGACTCTAGACCCACAGCAATGTGGTTGACTCTTAACTGCCTTCTGGGCAATTAGGGATGGGCAATAAATGCTGCCTGGCCAGTGACACCCTCATCCCGTGAATGAATTAAAAAAAAATTTAAAAGGAGTTAAAACAGCTAGAACTGTGTTAATAGTTTGATAAGACTGCTGAAGATAAGCAGCGTAAGTACTGCTGCTTCTCGGATGATGTTCCACACTGTGGACCTCCCCACAGTAATTTTATCAATAATTATACAATGCATACCATGATGCAACTAGAGATTATGAGGATGAGATTTCTGGTGCAAACAGTTTATGAAGTACTCCCGCCATCCTAATGGCTTTCCCAAGGGAACTTCATTGTGTGTGGCAAAATATTTGCCCAATTCCTGCAACCCAATCAGGCTTTGGAACTATTGGAGCAAGTGTTAGATGGGGAAGACAACACTACAATGTAGAATGTTTGTAGTGAGAGCAGAGTGCCCTGGAAAGAGGTGATGGATTGCAGATCTGCAGTCTCACCTGTGTATGAGCCTGAAACCTAGAACAGCTAAATACTGAATGGAACCGTGCTTTTCAGGAAGCAGTGCTTGTGATTTTGCGATCATAAATTGTTCTTGTGCACCACCTAGTGTTGCTATGAAAATGTTTTAATCCTGGAACTGTACATAGAGATGGTCAATTCATCAAAATTTAGTGCTGTATAGCAAATGTGTGTCAGTATCACTTTCTATACTTATCTATATGCTGTAAACTGGATAAACTTACAAGAGCAGATAACTGCTGTGGTGCTTTAACAAGCCATTCCTGTTATGAAATTCGTCTGAGATAACAAGGTGTAGAGCTGGATGAACACAGCGGGCCAAGCAGCATCAGAGGAGCAGGAAAGCTGGCGTTTCGGGTCTGGACCCTTCTTCAGAAATGGGGGAGGGGAAGGGGATTCTGAAATAAATAGAGAGAGAGGGGGAGGCGCATGGAAGATCGATAAGGGAGCAGATAGGTGGTGAGGAGACGGACAAGTCAAGGAGGCAGGGATGGAGCCAGTAAAGGTAAGTGTAGGTGGGGAGGTAGGGAGGAGATAGGTCAGTCCAGGGAGGACGGACATGTCAAGGGGGCGGGATGAGGTTAGTAGGTAGGAGATGGAGGTGGGGCTTGAGGTGGGAGGAGGGGATAGGTGGGAGGAAGGACAGG
>NW_025971236.1:0-10935 GCF_021869965.1 Rhincodon typus | reverse complement strand
CCACGCGGCCACGAATATACACGTCGCAGCGCTGGCTCTGCTTTCCAGGTCTCTCTCTCTCTGTGTGGAGCTGAGGAAGAGTGAATCATGACTCGGTTTGTTTGAATCCAATCACTTCGCAGATTTCTAAAGGGTTAAATTCAGTACATGGTAGATCCGGCTGTTTCATCCCAACAGATGGGATGAACATTCATTTAAAAACACAAACATAAATTTCAGGAAATGCTCAGCAGATCTGGCAGAGAATCAGTGTCAACGTTTCAGAATTCTGTTTTATCCCACAGGTACTGCCAAACCTGCTGAGTTTCTCCAGCAGTTTTTGTTTGTTTCATTGTCCCGTAGCCGAGATGAGATTTGAATTCCTGATGTGCAGGAACGAGAATCCTTTCAATGACTCAAGTCAGTGCATGTCCCGAGAACCTCAGAGTCAATGTCCCAGCCTTGAAAAGAAGGGGCAGGTGTCTTGACTGTTTGTGCTCAGTCGGAAAGTTCACCCTTCATTCTCCTGTGATTCCGGTTTCCAAGAATTTCTAAAGCTTCAAAAAGTTGGAGACTGGGTTTTCTGTTTTGCTTCCTTAACATCCCAACACTCCCACCTCCTCCCCTCCAACTGTCAATATTTTCCCAATATCTCTTCATAATCCTCCGCCTTGCAACATGTCCAGGGATGAGGAAATCCCGTTTAGTGGAGTGATTCCCGAGATCGGAAATGTTCTCTTTGGAGCAAAAAAGTTTAACCAGAGATTTCCAGGGGGTGTTCACAATAGTGGGGGAGGGAGTGGCGGGAATAGGCGGGGTGATGGTCGGGAGAAACTGTAGCCACTGACCAGGGTCTGTTACCAGAGGACTGCAATTCAAGATATTTAATGCAAAACCATTTATGCAGATTAATCACAGAGAATACTATAGAAACTCAACACGTTTAGTGGTAAATGTGGAAAGAGAAACAGAGCTAAAGTTTGGAGTCTGGTAAGTTTCTTGTTCAGAACTTGTGTTTCCTTAATGTCAAGGAATGGCCAGACTATCCGGTGGGTTAGTGAGACGGATTTTCTCGAGTTGGAGCGACAACTGAATGATCAGAAGGTTATTTACAAATAAGACACGTGTTTAGGAAACGTAGTCGGCAGGATTCAAACCTGCGTGGGGAATCCCCAATGAATTTTTAATCCATCGCCTTAACCACTCGGCCACGACTACAGAGGCGAAACGCTACCCTTTGACATTTCTCATGGAATGGTTTCACACGGAAAGAGGAGCATTCGGCTTGTCTTGTTCATGCCACAATCCTTATATTTCTTGTCATCCTGTATTTGATCAGAACGGAAATTGAATTGAACTACATTATTGAGAAATAGAGTGAATGGGAAGAATCCATTTCCATGAGCAGAGAGATTAATAGTCAGATCAATTGGTTGAGAAAGAGAGATGTATTTGTATTTTGAAAGCTCTTTTCACCACCATGTAAATCACAACCAATGGAGTACTTCTGAACCAGATTCTTCATTGGCCAATCTAATGTGCAAATCAGGGCAGTTTGTTTAACCATAGGTCAAAAACGAAACTGTTTCAGATACTCACAATTGGCGCTGGATGCGCCAGTGAGTTCATAACTAACTTTGGGGGTTTGCTGTGCTCTGATTTACACGCGGGTGCGTAATCTCAGGGGAAGGTGTTGCCTATTTAATACAGAGATGAGGGGGATGTTCTCCCATTCAGAGAGTAACAAATCTGTGGAATTCTTCCAACAGAGTTCTGATAAGGCTGGGTGTATTTAAGGCTGAGATAGACAGAGATTTAGTCATTTAGGGATTCAAGGGCGACGGTGATAAGGCAGAAAAGTGGAGTTTTGGATTAACCATGATCTCATTTAAAGATGTAATTGACCTGAAGGGCCAAAATACTTCCATCTGTCCCAATGTCTTATCTGTCATTTGAAAAATGCGAGACAATTGTAAAAGAAGAATTAAAGGTCGTTTATAAAAGGTTATTGCAGTCAAACACAGTCAACATCGTTTGTTGAAAGGCAAATCACACTTGATAATTTTGCCAGACTTCTTTGGTAATATTACAAGCACAGTTGATAAAGGCAAACGGCAGATGAAGTGCATTTGAATTTTTAGCAGGCACTGAATAACGAGCCATATCTCAGGTCATTGCACAAGGTAGGAGTTTACGCTGTTAGGTATAAATGAGCATGGGCTGCCCATTGTTTAATTAACATAAAATACAAAATCGGGATTAATGGGTATTTTTCAAGTTGGAAAGATATGATTTGTGGAGTGTCAGAATGGTCAGTCATAGGGCTGCAATTATTTATCTCTGTATTAATGACTTGGAGAAAGTGCCAGAGTGCAATGTGTTCAGTTTTGCAGAAGATACGAAATAGGCGGAGGGCATGTTGTGGTAAGGACATGCGAATCTGCAAAGGGATATAGATAGGTTGAGTAAGTGGACAAAAACTTGGCTAATGCAGTTTCATGTCGGCAGTGTGAGTTTTGCACTTTGGTAGGAAGAGTCAAAAGGTAGACTACCATTAAAATCGAGAGAAATTTTCAAAAAAAAATAGGGTACAAAGGAACCTGAGTGTTCTTGAGCATGAAGCAAACAAAGGTGAATGACATATTTATTTTTCTGGCAAAAAATGTCCTCCTTTCCTAAAGTTCACAATGAAAGAGATGGTTTCCCAGGAAAAGACAGAAACTAAGTACGTGTAAATTAATCGAAGGCCAGGATATGTCCAGTGTTGTTCTCTGGGACATATTTGATATATTGCTTATGGTTCTGTAAACTTTATTTGCAATGGTGCTGGGAGTGGGAGAGGGGGAAATTAAGGTCACCCATGATTACTGTCATCCCTTTATCAGTCACATACAATATCTGTTTTTTTTATACGTTTGTTTTCATGTTGTGGTTACTGTTAATAGGCTTGTAGACGACACCCACTGGTGACTTCTTTCCCTCACTATTCCTCATCTTTACATAAACAGATTCTACATGCTTATCTGCTGAATTAAGGTAATCTCTAACCATTGTCCAAATGTCACCACAACATCGGCATTTCACACGCCTCTGTATGCCTTCTTGCAATATTAATTGATCCTGTACTGTGTAACTATTGCATATATTAAAAGAAAATAAAAGGGAAAACAAACACTGCCGTGATTCGGTTTCGAGTCAAAGCTACTGTGGCTATATGCAGAGTATTGGCCATTATACGACCATGGCGCTTCACAACGAGGCACCAGGAAACGTACAATAAGCACACTGCCGGAGGGCATGCCAGGAGCAGCACCAGAAACACAACAGAAATACTCATCAAATAGCATACTGAAATGAGTGGACAAAATCTATCGAATTCAGGGCCATGGAGGATGTCAATGTCCAGCATTCAGAGTATACAAAACTGAGATTGATAGATTTTGATAGATTAAACATATTGAGAAATCATGGGATAGCACAGAAAAATGGCAGTGAAGCAGGAGTTTGTACATAATTCCATTGATCAGCGAGGCAGGTTCAATGGGCTGAGTGGCTACATCATATTTGTTATGTTTCAAAACAAAAACATTACTTTCTTATATTCACTTGGCAAATGTAATTAATATTCGGGTGGAAATGAAGTAATTCTTCTGGGCTGCGGTCTTGTATGTATTTCTCAATTGGAAATCGAGTTTTACATCGGCTGCATCAGCAGTTTCCTCACACAAGGAAGTAACCATTGCTGCAGAAGATCATTTAACCCCAGTTCCCAGCGCTGGAATCAGAGAAATTCAGTGCCCTAACATTCTATATATGCAGGGTCAATCGGATTCTAATCTTAAATCCCTATTCCGGTCAATCCCTGAAAAACTTGATAACCTTTGCTCAGCACAATATCTCTCTATCTGCCTTAAAAATATTCAAGAACTCTGCAGGTTGCAGCGGAGATTTACAAGAATGTTGCCAGGACTGGATAAGATGAAACTTTGCAGAATGTTTGGTTAGGCTGGGACTGTTCTCCTTGGAACACAGGAGGCTGACTGGAGTTTATAATCATAACAACATTTATTAACATTCAATATTCTTAGGGGCCTTGACAGCGTAGATATGAACAAATGGTTTCCCCCAGCAAGAGAGAGAAGGACTATCGGACATCATATCCGAATAAGGTTTAGCCCGTTTAATTCGGAAATGAGGAGGAATTTCTTCGCTCAGGGGCCAGTGAACTTGTGGAATTCTTACCCGCAGACGGCTGTTGAGGCTGGATTGTTGGGTATTGTCAAACTGAGCGAGACAGACGTCTAATCAGTAAGATGGTCAAGAGTTACCCAGGTCAGGCAGCAGAATGGAGTTGAAGATTATCATTGAAAGATGCAGCAGACTCGTTGAGTCGAATATTTCTGCTCCTAATTTATTCCTACTGCTCCTCCATCAATTTGTCCATGGTCTTATTTAATCGATAGGCCTAAAATTGTTTGGGTGGACTTGGATAAAATTATAGTCTTAGTTTCACGCTGTCACGCCTTGTAGCTAATCACGGCCCTTTCACTCCGTTCCCTCTGCATTTGTTTTCCACCGATGACATTTTGGATTCTTCCAACTGAATGTAAAGTCATTCTCAGTAAGACTGACTGCCAGCACCACCCCACGAACATTCAACGGCCTGGTTTATCTTTGTTAAGAGGCCCTGTCCACTGTGACTACTCACACAACAGCAACATGGAGTCATTCTCTGTCTGAATTTTAAACCAAGGCTACAATGGAGAAAGCTCCTTCCTAACGACGAGAACATTAAAGAAGCTACAACTTAACAGTGAAAGTTGGTTCATCAGCATTTCTTCTGCCTTGTTCCTTATTCCTTGTGTCAGTGAATTAAATCTGCCTCTCAGTCTGTCATAGACTTTCACTTTTGTTGTTTTTACAGAGTCGTGCCTTTACACTTAGAAAATGCTGGGAATACTCACAATCCTGTCCCTCCCTGCCCGCGAATAAGCATTTCCTTGATCAAAATAAAACATGTCACACAGGAAGAAGAAATCTTCAGAGTCTTGGAAAACCTTCAGGAGGAGACCTCTCAGTTCTCTGCTGTAATCTTAGCAAAAAGATCATACTCGCTTGGATTCTGTTCGTCACAGAGAGTTCGGGGAGATCGTGAAGATCCGATGCATCTTCAGTACGGCCTATTTCTTGAGTTTCAAACTTAGGCGATTTTCAGGTTCATGACTTTCGACTCATTGTTCTGTTGTCCTGGCAATACATCCACATGATATATATTTCCTGGAGACTTTGCCTGTAACTCACACAACAATCAGGATGCGGACAGCACCAACCAGCATTGGAACTGAACTCATTGGCTGCCATTGGATTTTACCGATACAGTCTGTAAAATTCAGCCTCACCGTTAATGTGAAGATGGGCTGTGGGACTGTTGTTCAGTAAAGATCATTCCAACTGTAAAAGGAATTGTTTTTGATTGGAAACATTTCTTTCTGAACTCACTGCCATCTGCTTTGACAAGAGGAGCTGAAATCTCCGAATAGATTGAAACGTCAAGTTGCGTGTTTACAAATCAAGTGAGGAAAATATCTGTATAATGTTAGCATTGTTACTGACTGAATGAAGCGGCTTCCCAGAGGGAGGCAGTTGTGTGTTCAAATCCCACGATGAACACTTTGTGTTTGGGCAAACAACATCCCTGCCGTAGTGTTCCCAATATAAAACAGATCGGAAAGTACCATGCGCAATTGAACAGGAGAAACACTACCAAGCAGCCCCGCCAAACAACAAGCTCTCCATTGATATGAAGGAGAAGCATTTCACTGAACAGAGAAGCCACGATCTTGACGTGATTTGAACACACAACTTTCTAATCTGGAATTAGACGCGCTACCGTTGCGCCACAAGCCCACAATTGACAGATATGTTGCTGTGCAGAATTAAGTGATGATCATACCCCAATGAGAACTTATTTCGAGAAACGGAAGTAGAAAGGTCGCGCACTTTCTGCATCTTTTCTCCCCGCTCTCTCCGCGTGTCCCCAATCGTCTTTTTTCACTCTCCACCCGTTTGTCTGTCCTTTTTCTCCCTCATCCTGCCCTTCTCCGCTTCATTCTTTCAGCCTCTCTCTTCTGGCCATTTAACTTTCCCGTTGATACATTCCTGCCCCGTCCTGCCCTGCCACCCAGTATCCGGCACCCATTCTCCTCAGACCTGGACACTGACTCTCTCCCCTTGTTAAATTCACTCCTTGTATGTTTGCTCATATATCTTTTAAAACACTTAGGAATCATCTTCTATGTTTATTTCTGAAAAATCGTTGCCGACTTAAATAACTCTCTGAGTCAAAGAAATTCGACTCCAATGTTTTCTTTATCATTCACTGATATTTTTGAATCTCTGACCTTCTGACCTTGTTTCCCCGAAAGAGGGGATGTTCCGCATATATAAACACACTGAACCTCGCATCGTCAGGGAAATCTCCGTTAGTTTACTTCCCAATTTTCCTGACCTCAGGTGCAGCTTTTCCAACTTTTCCAACATCTCGTGAATGTAATCCTGCATCCTGTCCACCATCCCGACAAAATAGTCTGCGTCTTTTCTAATCTCTGCAGTTTTGGTGAAGAGGAAGGACAAGGATTACATATGTTGCTCGAACTGAGACTGAACTGCAGACATTGCAGTTGTACGATGATCTATTCGTTTAATTAATGCGATTTCTCCATTTATAAACTCAACTCATCCAAATTATTGTCTAACCACATCATGGACATCGTCTGTTTGGGGACCAAAAGCTCTTGACTCGCTTCTTTGGCACTTTCATGGAATGTGGGAACGGCTTGTAACGCCAATATCCCTAAATCCCTGTGACCCGACTGACTCTCAGCTATTTCGAAAGGTAACTGATATTCAACTACCCCTCTGTGGGGCTCGAGTCACTTCCATTGCAGACTGGGTAAGGGCAGTTGATATCCTTCACCAAATGTCAGAGTGAAACTGAAATTGACACTTTTTTTTTGAAAAAAAGAACCTCCTATTTATTGTGTATCGTCTTTCTATGTAGATGTCCCGTTTGTGCATCACTTTGTGCCTCTCTGTATTGAATTCTACTAAATGATTATTTTGTGAATGAACATATTTTCCCCATCTCTCATCATTCTAAACTCTATAGCGCACTGACTGATATTATTTGTATGCTCCTGGAGGACAGTACTCACATCCCTGGGATAAATCCAATGAACTTTCCTTCTCTGTGCTAGGAAATCGTTACTGCAATGATCTGCAGTTGTGTGCTCATTAAATCCAAGACAATTGCAGCAAGAATTTCACATTTAGTTTTTGCAATCTGATTCCTGTATGGGTTGACCCAAATCGTTGACAATATTTTCCAAATTTGACTGATCTCAATCATTTACTGTTCTCTCTTGATCATATCGTTGTGTATTTTAGCATCAAGTAATTTGTCAGTTTATCTTACTTTTCCAACAATTTCAAACAAACTCACTCATCGTTAACAAACTGATAGAGTGTAGCAGTTTAATTGACGTGCAAAGCAGGGCGCAGTGGCCAAGTGGGAAGGTGTTGGTCTTGTAAACCAAAGATCGTGGGTTCAATCCCCACCTGTGCGTAGTGGCATGATGGTTGCTCATCTCAGTGGCAAAGAGTCCGTCATTTGGACTATAACTGTTATTTTTAGAGTGATGGTGCAACTCAGCAGCGGTGATCTGAGTTTTACATTTACTCTGAAGGAGCGAGGTTGGATCCAAGAAGATCGTTTCAAACCTTAAAAGTGCAATGGTATCAGATCGAAATTAGGACTGATGTGAAATGAAAAAAAAGGTGAAGAGTTGGCTCAGTACAGCTGCGACAGCAGAGATTTAAGGAGATATTTCAGAATGTTCAGAAAAGAAAACTCTTTTTCTGATGAAGGGTCTCGGCCCGAAACGTCAGCCTCTCTGCTCCTATGATGCTGCTTGGCTTGTTGTGTTCATCCAGCCCTGCACCTTGTTGTCTCGGATTCTCCAGCATCTGCAGTTCCTACTATCTCTGATTCAATTTTCTTTGCCTGTTTTCCTTCACTTTTGAAGCTGAGCACGCCTTTTTGCAGCCTGACTCTGGCCTCACAATCCCACTGCGTCACACCACCCAGAAGGAAAGAGTCAGGCAAATAGACACGCAGTGGCTCAGTGGTTCGCACTACTGCCTCACCTGGGTTCGATTCCACCCTCGGGCGACTGTCTGTGTGGAGTGTGCACATTCTCCCGGTGTCTCCATGGGTTTCCTCCGGGTGCTCCGGTTTCCTCCCACAGTCCAAAGATGTGCAGGTTAGGTAAATTGTCCATGCTAAATTGCCCATAGTGTTTAGGGATGTGTACATGAGGTGGGTTACAGGGGAATGGGTCTTGGTGGGATGCTCTGAGGTTTGGTGTGGACTTGTTGGGCTGAAGGGCCTGTTTCTACACTGTAGGGATTCTATGAAAGCACCTTCAGTGCATGTACAATGACAGATAAAGTGCTCAGGAGACACGAGATGGAGTATACATGTGAAAGGATAACTTACATAACCCCTGTTATGTAAAGACTCCCATCATGTTGGAAAAATGAATTTCCTGTCTGTAATTCTGATGAACAGCTAAATATTTGCCTCGCTACAGCACAATGCTTAGAGGCAGTGACATACCATCTTCTTGTGGTTGGTTAGCTCAACAAACTGGTTCGTTGTTCCGCAGATGTTGCATTTTGCCAAAAAGAAGAAGAGTACCTCTTCCAAGTATTCAAAGACAATGGATACCCGAAAAACTGGGTCAGAAGATGCCTATCACACGAACGACACCAGGAAGATACTACACGGCCCGAAACACTCATCAAGTTACCTTACATCAGGAACACGTCTGAACTGACTGCAAGACTTCGACGACCACTGGGCATCAGAGGAGCACACAGACCCAGATCAACACTACACCAACTGCTCACCCGGAACAAAGACCCACTTCCCACTATGAACAAGACCAATGTCATACACAAGATTGACTGCAAAAACTGCGGCAAACAGTACATTGGACAAACAGGAAGGAAATTAATCACAAGGGTACACAAACATCAATTGGCAATAAGAAGACACGACAAATACTCATTCATCTCCATCCACATGAATAAGGAGAACCACCAATTCGATTGGGACAATGCCAGGATCCTGGGAAGGCAAAGCAGAGACAAGCACGGGCATTCCAAGAAGCCTGGTACTCCACTGAGAAAGCCATCAATAAACAAATAGAGCTCGACCCCAAATGCACTCCACTGCAAAGAAAACCGGAAGTGAGGTAATCCAGCTCAACGGACACCAGAGTTTAAACACCAGGCAGGAAAACACAACAGCACTTCATCGGAGGTTGCACTGATGTTGCTAACCAAAAAAGTAATGAAACGTCTGCGGAACAACGAACCAGCTCGGCGAGACAACCAACCACAACATCCACAACTCGAGCGACAAATCTACTCTAAAATTTTAAAGCTATTTGCTGTTTCTTCAGTCAAATCTCGATCGGTTTGCCCTGTATCTTCCTCAAATTCCTGCTTCCAGTAAACACTTCAATCCGGAACAAATTTATCAAACCGCTTTCATTCCAAAACAGACACAAGGTGCACCTTGCAGAAAGCACGTGTTGGCACTTTCAATGATAATCTGTCTCCCTGGGAGCTGCAAATATGTCCGGCGCTGGTACATACAGCACCGTCCTTCCTGTGACATGTCCCATCGTGAATGGGAGGAGAGATAGTAATAACACGCACTTGTCAATGTGTCAATGTGCAGCGAGTGTTAGATTGTGCAGTGCCTCAGTAACGTGGGAGGAAGGACGTAAAAGAGGGTTAGTGATAGTGGGAGGCAGAAATGTCTGCAAGAAGAGGCAGGCTTGAATTCTGATACATCAAATGCAGACATGTGAGAGAGGGAGCGTTTGAGGGAATAACACCACCACCTCGGAGAATATTTTCATGCAAATCAATTAATTCCTTAACGAATGACGAGTCCCAAGGAGCAAAATGGGGAAGAATAAAGGCGACCGTGACGTGGACTTGAACCGAGGTTGCTGCGGCCACAACGCAGAATATTAACCACTATACGATCACGGCAACACAGTAAAAGACGCGATTAAAAAGCATGATAAGAACAATGGCTGAGGATGTGTTCGTAACAGCACCGGATACACAACGGGAATACTTGGCGAACAGTGGACTGACGTGTAAGAACTCAGAGTGGGCTGCAATCTTTAACTTCGACGCTCCCAGACTGTATCATTGAGTAAGTTGAAGACTGAGATTGATAGATTTCTACAAATGTATTTATCAAAAGCAATGCAGTTTAGCATTGGTTACTTCACCAGCTCCCTCACACAAGGAAGTAGCCATTGCTGCAGACGACCATATAATCCCAGTTCCCAGGCCCGGAACCAAAGAGACTCAGTGGCCCAGCTGCGAAGATACAACCGGAAATGGGGATGGCAATGAGCGTGCGGACATACGCTCTGATAATAGACGACGGGACAGTCTGTGCATTTTAAACCAAGACAATGTGACAAAACCGAGATAGAGCCGAGGGGATGATGTGCAGAAGGATGAGAGAATGCAATGCTGAATCAGACTGTGACCAGGGTGATACAGATAGAAGTGACGCAATCGGTGAGCGCGCGGCCCTTCTATGACGGTATAGGGGCGCGTGAAATGCCAAGGCTGTGAGCTCCAACCTCACCCGGAGCAGCTTTAATTGACATGGAGCAGGGATTATTGGGCATTGGGCTGTGCGAAAGGTTACTCAGCAATTTTAATCTGAAGCAAAACAGTTTTCTGCAGCACAGATATTGTGCTTTGTGGGACGATCTGTCCATGAAAATGTCTCAATTATAAAGAAAAATGCTGCAAATATTCAACTCGTCAGGAGAGGAATATGTGCAGGGGGAAATG
>NW_025971235.1:0-10937 GCF_021869965.1 Rhincodon typus | reverse complement strand
GAAACGTCAGCCTTCCTGCTCCTCTGATGCTGCTTGGCCTGCTGTGTAGATTCAGCTCTACACCTTGTTATCTCCTACAGAAACTCCTCAGGCCCGGCAGCAGTTGAAGAAAGCAAAAGAGAGTTAATGGAGCCATAGAAAAGGTAAATAGACAAGGTCTTTTCCCCAGGGCAGGGGCGTCCAAAACGAGAGTGCACAGACCATAAGACCATAAGACATAGGAGCAGACATTAAGCCATTTGGCCCATCAAGTCTGCTCCGCCATTCAATCATGGCTGATAAGTTCCTCGGAGATAGAGAAGTTCCTCAACCCCATTTTCCCGCTTTCTCCCCGTGACCCTTGACCCCCTTGATAATCAAGAACCTATCTATCTCAGTCTTAAATATACTCAATGACCTGGCCTCCACAGCTTTCTGTGGCAGTGAATTCCATAGATTCACCACTCTCTGGCTGAAGAATTTTCTCCTCATCTCCGTTCTAAAAGGTTTTCCCTTTACTCTAAGGCTGTGCCCAACATCCACTCTGTCCAGGTCATTCAGTATTCTGAAAGTTTCAATTAGGTCCCCCCATCATCCTTCTAAACTCCAATGAGTATAGTCCTAGAGTCCTCAAACGTTCCTCATATGTTAAGCTTTCCATTCCTGGGGCCATTCCCGTGAACCTCCTCTGAACCTGCTCCAAGGCCAGAACATCCTTCCTGAGATATGGGGCCCAAAACTGCACACAATACTCCATATGTGGCCTGGCCAGAACCTTATAAAGCCTCAGTGGTACATTCCTATTTTTATATTCAAGTCCTCTCAAAATAAATGATAACATTGCATTTGCCTTCCTGACTACTGACTCAACCTGCAAGTTTACCTTGAGAGAATCCTGGACTAGAACTCTTTGCACTTCAGACTTCTCAACTTTCTCCCCATTTAGAAAATAGTCTATGCTTTTATTCTTCTTACCAAAGTACATGACCTCACACTTTCAAAAGATTTTGAAAGGTTTGAGGTGAACGGGGAAAGATTTAAAAGACACCTGAAGGGCGACTTTTTCACACAGGATGGTGTGTTTATAGAACGAGCTGCCAGAGGAAGTGGTAGAGGTGAGTACGATTACCGCATTTAAAACACATTTGGACAGGTACAAGGATAGGAAAGATTTAGAGGGATATGGGCCAAATGCAGGCAATTGGGACTAGTTCAGTTTAGGAAATATGGTTGGCATGGACGAGTTGGGCTGAAGGGTCTGTTTCTGTGCTGTTTGAATCTATGAACTGGTTTTTTGTCTCAAGACCGGAAACGTTGACTTTCCTGCTCCTCCGATGCTGTCTGACCTTCTAAACTTCTCCAGCACTACATTTTATCGGTAGCTGGAGGAAGGTTTCCACCCAAAGTCTAAAATAGGACAGTAGCGCGCTTTGTTGGTCACAGTGCCACAGTGCATATTCATGCAGAACTGGTGCCATCCTACAGAGGGCACAGTGGTCAGCCAGAATACTTGATCATTGAACGGTCTGGATCGCCCTCAGCTGCTGTTTATTGATATTACAATTAGACGTAAGAGAGTTTAGAACAATGAGAGGTGTTCTCATAGAAGCACAAAGGATTCCTAAGGGGCTGACAGGGTAAATGCTGGGAGGATGTTTCCTCTCATGGGACAGTCATGGTTAAAAAGGGCATAGGCTCAGAATAAAGAAGTGCCAATTTCAATCCGAAATGAGGAGAAATTTATTTTCTGAGAGGGTTGAGAGCCTTTGGAACCATGAGGAGGGGGCAGAGTCCTTGCGTATATCTAAGGCTGTGATAGATTCTTGATCAGTTGGGGCAACAAGGATAATGGGTAAAGGTCAGGAAAGAAGACATGAGGAATGTGTTGGATCAGCTATGAAGCTTTTGAATGGTGGAGCAGGCTTGAGGGGCTGAATGGCCTACTCCTATTCCTATTTGTGGAATGTCCCACAGCCCTGAAAAACCACAATATCCTGACAAATTTGTTTGATTTGCGAATAAGATCTGGGCATCGCTAGCTAGGCCAACACTTGTTTTCCATTCTGATTTGTCCAATGGTGATGGGACAGTGGAGATGGACTTGTGGAACAATGGTAATGTCCCTTCTCTGGGCTGTGGAGGCCTCGGTTCAACTCCCACCTGCTCCAGGGTGTGTAATAAAATCTTTGAACAAGCTGATTTTAAGAAAAAGAGAAGTGGTGGTGAGCTGCCTTCTTGAAAATGCTGCAGCTCTTGGGTTGTACAAACACTGCCAATGCCCTTAGGGAGGGAGTTCTATGATTTTGACCCAGTGACACTGAAGGAACAATGATGTATATCTAAGTCAGGATGGTGAGTAGCTTGGAATGGAAATTGTAGAGGGCAGTGTTCCCACGTTTCTGCTGCCCTTGTCCTTCTAGATACAAGTGTTTGTGGGTTTGGAAGGTGCTGCCTAAGGATCTTTGTTGAATTTCTGCAGTGCATCTTGTAGTTAGTATACACTGCTGCTACTGAGCATTGGCAGTGGAGGGAGTGGATATTTGTGGATGTGGTGCCAATCAAGCGGGCTGCTTTGTTCTGTATCATGACAAACTTCTTGTGTGTGTTGCAGCTGCACCCATCCAGGCAAGTGGGGCGTATTCCATCACACTCCTGACTTGTGACTTGTAGATAGTGGAGAGGCTTTGGCGAGTCTGGAGTTAAGTTACTTGCAGCAGGATTCACTTCTGCCATGAGCACCTATCTACCTAGCTTTATTTATATCTCTATTGGACTATCAGCATTTCCTGTGCTCTTCCTCTGGTCACCCTCACCATCTGATAAAAGCAAAATACTGCGGAGGCTGGAAATCTGAAATAAAAACCAAGTCCCAGAGAAACTCATCAGGCCTGGCAGCAGCTGTGGAAAGCGAAAGAGAGTTAATGGAGTGACTCTTTATTTACTAGCCTCCATCAGTTTGGAAGAAACTCGAAACGTTCACACAGCAATGTTACCATTTGGGAAAGTGTAGGTTCTGAAGGACTCAGGGAAAGTGCATTTTGTTGAGAAGCTGTGAATATTTATTAATGGAACTACAAGCGACACTTCCATGAAGTGAATGATGATGTCATGATTGCTAAAAGTCAGAATCTTTTGTTCAGCTTTTCCAATCCACAGAGGCACCTGAAGCAATGCTGAAAGGACATGGGCGTGGGTGAATACTCCCTCAACATCCCCAATTCATCTGGGGCAATGCACTGCCAGGGCTGACTCTGGGGTCCATGGGTTGGGGATTGGGCACCAAGAACTGGGAACTGGGTGGCAGTCCATGGTGTGGGAGGGGGGAGAGGTGAGTGCTGGGCTGGAGGTGGAATGCTGGTCAGAGTGAAGTCTGGGAATTGGGCGGGAAGTGGGGAGTGGGAGCTGGGTTTGCTGGGGCTGGAGGTCTATCAAGAAGCAACATTGGTTGAGATGCGAGGCCTTGAGCCAGCACAGCTTTGGGATTTGGGACTCAGATGGGGGCTTCTGACAGAAGAGGGCAGGAATGGGAAAAGGAGATGATTGCAGGATGGTTTGGGGAGAGATGGGATGAGGGGAATTCAAGGGAGAGGGGAAAGAGGGGATTGGTGGTTGGGGGCAGAGGGAGAGTTTGAAAGGAGAGGGAACAGTTTTAAACCTGTCAGCAAAGGAATATTCAGATAACTGGGCTCCATAAAAAAAAATCTTTAAATCACCGTTGTTCCCGGCACATTAATGTGGATTGTCTAGTTTAGGGCTGTGTAAGTTCAGGAACTATTAGGAAAGAACACTCGGTGAAATTGAAATTTATTGAAATTCTCTCTATTGAAATTAACAATGTATCAGTAGCTAAATTAAAATCTGAGATTGATCTAAGACACAATAAATAGGATGTAACTGCTAGTTGGTTAAAATGTTTCAGCTTTTGTCAATTTGTAATGAAAATATATCAGCTGTGACCTCACAGTCTAGCGAAAGATGTTTAGGGTGATGGCCATTTGTATGTGGAAATGTATCACTGGTATAATGCTGTAACTTTAAGAGGCTATTTTGTCCTGGTTTCTTTTAAGAGAGAGATTGAATGAAAAGTGGAGAGCGGTGCCTAGTTAAGACAGTAAATAGCTTGAGAGGCCTTGGAATTTTTTTTAAAGTGGCCTGAATAGGTTTGGCCAGCTCTCACAGATTAGAATTTCTAGGTTTTGGTTTTTCAATAATATCAGAAGCGATTGGGGTCTCAATAGAGTTGGAAGCTTCAGTGAATGTCTCCTGGCTGCTATTCTCTCTGAATTTTCTCTTGATGTTTTTCCCCTGGATGGGAGAACTGCATGTGAGAATCTGTGTCTGAATTTTCCTTTTTTGTCAAAGGCTGTGTTAATGGGATGTTACTATGATGGAATAGTTAATTAGTAATAGTTATTGTATCTATTATTCTGTTAAGTCTTCCAATAGGGTTGTTATTCTAAATTCCTCTTTCTTTGGTTGTATTTTAATTACAGTGCTTAAATAAATTGTGTGTTGATTAATGTTGAGAAGTTTGACCAGTTGTATTGCATCTGGAACAGGCACTTCACATTTGCCTTTAAAATGAGAAAAAGTTAGGGACTAGGCGACCTTCTTAGTTTATTTTGAGGGGGGTCTGATCTGGTCCATAACAGTCACTTAAAGTGCAAAACAGTGTTAATGTAAACCTGTTATTCTGAACCAATTTTTGCGGTGTCTCAGAAATTAATGCTTTCTTTCAGTTTTATGGGTTTAAGTTTAAATGAGAAATATGAATTATTGGGGATATTGTTGAATTCTTTTAATTCTGCTTCTGTGAGTCCAGTGCCTCACACTTCAACACAGATGGAGAAGGTTTTGTTAGTACATGACAGAATCACCTGATAAATGAGTTAATGAGAGTAAATGAAAAAGTAGCCTTTTAAACCTAAAGGTAACCCTTGAAAATTAAAACAAAGTAGCTCTTGGAAATATCTCAAGATAAGTCCTTGAAAAAGAAAATATATTTTGAATGCTGCTTTGAATCAAGCTGAGAAACTTACACCCCTCATGGCGTTTTTGTGGTCAATTTGAAATTTTTGATATTTCTTTGGTGACCACTCCTGGTACCGTGTGATATTTGCCACCTCTACCAGTATATGGTACTAGTTAAGAGTTGTTTGTGACAGTTCACTGACATCAATCTTCTTTTGTCTTTGCTTTCTCTTGGGCCTGTCTAGTTCACTAATGTCCTTCAGGGAAGGAAATCTGCCATCCTCACCTGGTCTGGCTTACATGTGACTCCAGACCCACAGCAATATGGCTAACTTTTAACTGCCCTCTGAAATGGCCTAGCAAGTCACTCATTTGTATAAATTGCAATGAACTCTCAATAGAGAAAAGCAAGTGGATGGGTCACCTGTTGTTAAACCTGGAAAACACAACGGTATCAACAGCCCACTTAACCCTGCAAAGTCCTTCTTACTAACATCTGGGGTCTCGTGTCAAAACTGGGAGAGGTGTCTCTCCAGTCTCGTCAAGGAATAGCCTGACACAATCATACTCACAGAATCATACCTTCCAGCCAATGTCCCACACACCAGCACTGCCGTCCGTGGATATGTGCTGTCTCACCAGCAGGACAGACCCAGCAGAAGTGGCAATACGGTGGGATGCAATTGGGAGGGAATTGCCCTGCGAGTCCTCAATATTGACTGTGGTTCCCATGAAATCTCATGCTTCAAGTTAAACATTGGCTAAAAGAACCTCCTGCAGATTACCATGTATCGTCCTCCCTCGGCTGATGAATCAGTGCTCCCCAATATTGAGCAAAACTTGGAAGGTACTCTGGGTGGAGACTTCAATGTCCACCACCAAGAGTGGCTTAGCAGCAGCACTACTGATTGAACTGGTCAGGTCCTAAAGGACATAGCTACTAGACTGGGTCTGCAGCAGGTGGTGAGGGAAACAAACAGTGAAAAACATACTTGACCTCATCCTTACCAACCTGCTGGCTGCAGGTGCAACTGCCCATGACAGTTCAGGTGAAAGTGACCACTCCACAGTCCTTGTGGAGATGAAGTCTCGCCTTCACATTGAAAATACCCTCCATCACACTGTGTGGCACTATCACTGTGCTAAAAGGGATTGACTTCACACAGATCTAGCAGCTCAAGACAAGGCATCCATCAGGCGCTGTGGGCCATCAACAGCAGCTGAATTGTACTCCAGCATAATCTCCAATCTTATGGCCTGGTATATCCCACACCAAACATTACCATCAAGGCAGAGGATCAACCCTGGTTCAATTGAGAATGCAGGAGGGCTTGCCAGGAGCAGCACCAGGCATACCTAGAAATATCAACCTGCTAAGCTACAAAACAGGACTACTTGCATGCCAAACTACACAAATCGCAAGTGATAGACCGAGCTAAGCGATCTCACAAACAACAGATCAGACCTAAGTTCCGCTGTCCAGCTACATTCAATTGTGAATGGTGTAGACAATTAGACAACTCACAGGAGGAGGAGGCTCCACAAATATCTCCATCCTCAATGGTGGAGGAACCCAACACATCAGTGCAAAAGTCAAGAGTGAAACATTTGCAGCAATCTTCAGCCAGAAGTGCCGAGTGGATGATCTAACACAGCCTCCTCCAGTGGTCTCCATATCACAGACACCACTCTTCAGCCAATTCGATTCACTCCACATGATAACAATAAACAGTTGGAGACACTGGATACTACAAAGGCTATGGGCCCTGACAACATTCCGGCAATAGCACTGAAAACTTCTGCTCCGGAATCTGCCACTCCACTAACTAAGCTGTTCCAGTACAGTTATAGCTCTGGCATCCTCCTGACAATATGGAAAATTGCCCAGATATAAACTGTACACAAATCCAATTCGGCCAATTACCGCCCCATCAGTCTACTCTCGATCATCAGTAAAGTGATGGAAGGTGTCAGTAACAGCGCTATCAAGCAGCACCTGCTCAGCAATAACCTGCTCAGTGACGCCCAGGTTGGGTTCCGCCAGGGCCACTCAGTTCCTGACCTCATTACAGCCTTGGTTCAAACATGGACAAAAGAACTGAATTCCAGAGGTGAGGTGAGAGTGACAGCCGTTGATATCAAGGCTGCATTCGACTGAGTGTGGCATCAGGGCCTCTGGCAAAACTGGGATCCATAGGTTTTAGGGGCAAACTCTCTGGTGGTTGGAGTCATACCTGGCACATAAGAGGATGCTCACGGTTGTTGGAAATCAGTCATCTCAGCTTCAGGACATCTCTGCAGGAATCCCTTCGGTTAGCGTCCTCAGCCCAACTATCTTCAGCTGCTTCCTCAATGACCTTCCCTCCATGGTAAGGTTACAAGTGGGAATGTTTGGAGATGATTGCAAAATATTCAGCATCATTCGCGACTCCTCAGATGTCGAAGCAGTCCATGTTCAAAAAGAACATGATCTGGAAATAATCCAGGCTTGGGCTGACAAGTAGCAAGTAACATTTGTTGTACATAAATGCCAGGCAATGACTACCTTCAAAAAGATCTTCAATCTAACCACTGCCTCTTCACATTCAGTGGTGCCATCATCATTTAATTTCTCATTATCGACATCTTCAGGATAACTACTGACCAGAAACTCAACTAGACACGCCATATAAATAGTGGCCACAAGAACAGGTCAGAGGCTAGGAATCCTGCAGCAAGTAATTCACTTCCTGACACCCCAAAGGCTGTGCATCATCTACAAGGCACAGGTCAGGAGTGTGATGGAATATTCCCCACTTGCCTGGATGGGTGCAGCTCCAACAGCTCTCAAGAAACTTGGTACCATCCAGGACAAAGCGGCCCACCTGATTGGCACCATATCTACTCGCATCCACTCCCTCCACCACCAATGCTCAGTAGCAGCAGTGTGTACTATCTACAAGATGCACTGCAGAAATTCACCAAAGATCCTCAGACAGCACCTTCCAAACCCACGACCACTTCCATCTAGAAGGACAAGGGCAGCAGATATATGGGAACACCACCACCTGCAAGTTCCCCTCTAAGCCACGTGCCATCCTGACTTGGAAATATATCGCCATTCCTTCACTGCCGTTGGGTCAAAATGCTGGATTCTCTCCCCAACAGCATTGTGGAACGATCCACAACACGTGGACTACAGCGGTTCAAGAAAGCAGCTCGTCACCACCTTCTCAAGGACAACCAATGGTGGGCAATAAATGCTGACAAAGCCAGTGAAAGCCACATTCCGCAAGTGAATAAAAAATGTATACTGATAAATTCTGGCTGAGAATGCATTGCTCACTGTGGGAACGGACTTCAGATAAAGTGAGGAAGAGAGAAAGAGAGCACCCAGCCAGTCCTTTTACCAGTAGTTTTATTCAAGCAGCAATCGATTACAGCAGGGAGAGAACGTGACAGAGTCTCGCAGGACGGTCATGCGTTCTCTGATCCGGTCAGACATTCCCCTAACCCTTGTACACTCTATTGGTCATACTGTGGCAAAATGTAGCCAATCAGGTGCACTTTCTGTTTTTCAGCAGGAGAAGGTATCATTTTACTATCCAGATGCTTGGGTCCCTTCTCCCATTTTCTCCCCTTTCCCTATTGTTCAAATATATATACATATATAATTTCATATGTCTATCCCTTACTCACTATTTTGCTACATTCATGCTATTTTGGTTACTGTAGTGTTAACTCTACTCATATTAATTTTTTCAATTCTGATACTTGCGTTCGACATACTAGTATTACAGTAACAAAAACTTCAGCCATACAACTCCAGCCCAAAGTTCTGCGACTTCTTATCATCACTCAGAGATTAGAGCAAGGCCACGCCGAGACACATACTGTACAAAAGCCTTTGCAACAGCTTCTGTCTGGCGTTGCAGTCTACAAATTGTGCAAGGCCAGGCACTGTTTAGTTTTTCAATTTTCAGCAGAAAATAACAAGTTTTCTCCTCTCTCAGCCCTAACTGTTTCCTAAACCCAAGCCCCAAAAGTGTCTTTGCCCCTTTCACTCACTTCCCATGAATGAATTTTTTTTTAAAAGTTGTATTTTCCCCATTAGCTGATAGATATGGCATGTTGGCAAAACGTAATTGTCCTTTTGCAATCCTAGCCTATAAAAATGCTCTGGTATTTTAGCCTGCATTTTCGTAACACAGAAGTGACCTGTTGTTGGAATTTCATGTGGCCCTCAGAAAATGTAGATAGAATACCAAGAGAAAATCACCACTTGATGGACTATTGCCTGCCTATTCCTCATTGGCTACTATTTAAAGTGTCTCTATTTCCTGATTAGCACCTTGCATTTTAAGTAATAACACGCTGATATTGGTTATGGATTTAGAATCTCAATATGTTGTTCGGTCCAGCTCTCTTGACCTTGGATCTGTCTGTTTCATTTCTATTAAAGAAGATGGGTTAAACATACGACAAGGAGCAGAAGTAGCCCATTGAGCTCCTTGAGCATCAATAAGATCATCGCTGATCTGTTTAGAGTCATCGACTCATAGAGCTGTATGGCATGGAAACTGTCCCTTATGGCCCAACTCATCCGTGCCATCCTGAACTAATCTATTCCCATTTACCAGCATTGAGCCCATATCTCTCTAAATCTTTTCTATTCATATACCCAACCAGATGCCTTTTAAATGTTATAATTATACCAGCCTCCACCACTTCTTCTGGCAGTTCATTCCATACACTCACCACCCTCTGCATGAAAAGGTTGTCCCTTAGGCCCCTTTTAAATTTTTCAACCCTCATTTCAAACCTGTGACCTCTAGTTTTGGACTCCCCCACCCTGGGAAAGGACCTTGACTATTCACCCGATGCATGTCCCTCATGATTTTATAAACTTGTATAAGGTCAGCCCTCAGCCTCTGACACTCCAGGGAAAATAGCCCTCGCCTATTCAGCCTCTCCAACCTTTAAAACCTGGCAACATCATTGTAAATCTTTTCTGAACCCTTGCAAGTTTCACATCTTTCCTGTAGCAGGGAAACCAGAATTGAATGCGGTGTTCCTAAAGTGGCCTAACTAATGTCCTCTAGAGCTGAAACATGACATCCCGCCTCCTAAATTCAATCTGCATTCATAAATCCCACATATTTTTAAAGTTAAAAGTAATTTATTTGCCTTTATTACTGTAGCGTTGAGTTACATATTGTGATTTCAAGTGATTATTTGAAAAGACAAAATGGCCAATAAAATGGCTGCCACTGCTTGCACAGATGGGAATGGTCACAACAGTGCCAACACATGCAAAGACTGTCCCATCTTTACTGAATGTTAACTGTCTTTTTGCTATGATGTTTTCCTTCCATTATAAAAAAAGAATTTCCCACACCCTTTGGCACAGACAACACATCAAGCTCCCTGGTTTATTCAAAAATCCATCAAGGTTTCCAAACCCTTTTGGAAGATATTTCCCTTTTGGAGATCCAATTGCATATTGAGCTTGATCGGGGGCTTTTGGACAAGAAATATTTTATTAAACGCCTAAAGACTGCAGAAACCCAATAATCTGACATGAAATCATACGACACAGGAGCAGAAGTAAGCCTGTCAGCAAACAGAGCCTGCTCTGCCATAAAATGAGCTCATGGCTGATCTGATAATTAGTGTATATGCCTTTCTTTGAGATTATGACTTCTGGTCCTAGACTTTCATACAAAGGAAACAACCTCTCAACATCTATCCTGTCAAGCACACTCCCTCAAAAATCTTATATGTTTCAATATACTTGCATCTCAATCTTCTAAACTCCAATAATTACAGGCCCAATCTACTCAACCTCATTTTGTATGAAGATCCTGTTACACTGGTAAGAGCTGTGTCTTTTTATTTTTGTGTCTTTAAAAACTGTTGTCTGTAAAGAGCTAGTAGGAACTGCAGATGCTGGAGAATCCGAGACAACAAGGTGCAGGGCTGGATGAACACAGCAGGCCAAGCAGCAT
>NW_025971234.1:0-10940 GCF_021869965.1 Rhincodon typus | reverse complement strand
GATCACCGCAATCCCCTCTCACGGAGATCACCGCAATCCCCTCTCACGGAGATCACCGCAATCCCCTCTCACGGAGATCACCGTATTCTCCTCTCAGACTGAGATCACCGTATTCTCCTCTCACCGAGATCACCGTAATCCCGTCTCACCGAGATCACCGTAATCCCGTCTCACACTGGGATCACTGTAATCCCTTCTCACACTGGGATCACTGTAATCCCTTCTCACACTGGGATCACTGTAATCCCTTCTCACACTGGGATCACTGTAATCCCTTCTCACACCGGGATCACTGTAATCCCTTCTCACACCGGGATCACTGTTATCCCCTCTCACTGGGATCACTGTTATCCCCTCGCACTGGGATCACTGTAATCCCCTCACACTGGGATCCCTGTAATCCGCTATATCCAAGACTATAGAGCCCAAATTACACACCTCTCCCGAACCACTCTGCCATACCACACCCCAATCTCCCAAACCCCTCACCTCCACACGCACATATACATGCATGCACACATATACGTGCACGCACACATATACACGCGTGCACACGCATATACGCACGCGTATACACGCGCACATATACACACGCACATGCGTACACACACACAAACATATATGTACACACACGTGCATACACACACATATGCACACATACAAACATATACACACGCGCGCACACATACGCACACGGACACATACACTCGCACACGCACTAACACACACACACCCCTGGCTCATGTGCTGTGCATTTTCCCTCTGAACAGGTTGATGAGAAGTTGAATGAACTGTCCGAGAATATGGATGAGCTCGTGAAGAAGTGGGAAAGGTTGGAGGAGCTGTACGAGAAGGAGCTGTGGAAGGAGGCCCAGCTCAGAGAACTCGAGCTGCTGGCTGCATGGCTGAGCTCCAAGGAGGGACTAGTGACAAGCAACAACTATGGGGTAAGACCGATCTCCAGGCCTGTTATTGCTGGCTCTTGCTGATTCTCTGGATTGTGACAGACGACAGTAAGCAGGCGACTAGAGGGAACTGGAGCTGAGAGGCAGTTACCTTGGTCTGTGTACATTCCTTTGGCCAACATTGCAAGCTACTCTGATTCAGGTGATGACATAAAAACCAGTGAAACTGAGCTGAGCCAGGCCAGGCCAGGCCTGAACTATGACCTCCCACCATAAGCATCATGTTGGACCTGACAGGTTACAACTCTCAGGAAAGATTGAACATTGCAGAGCACTTTTCTCCACCAAAGAGAGGGATGTAGATTAGCATAAGAGGGGTCTTTAAAATGACACTTGACAGACTAATTGATAAATGTTCGACTTGTGGGGAAGGCCAGGGATCGGGGACTGTTACATCCCAAATAAATCCTATACAGAATTCAATGGCTGGGAAGGGGACTGTAAGTGGAAGTTTACAATTGACCTGCCCTCCAGCTGTCCTGTCTCCCTTCAGCGCTGACTTTCTCATGTCCCCTCTTAGGATTCTGTCGACGAAGTGGAAGATTTGATCAAGAGGCACGAAGACTTCGAGAAGATGCTAGCAGCTCAGAATGAGAAGATTAGCCAACTGGAGAAAACGGTAAAGGTCAGGCGTGCAGCGTAGTTTCAATCGAAACCTGTGTATCTCAGCCTCACGATTGAGCGAGAGTGTTAACGGCACACTGAACATACAGGGAGACGAGGCTTAGTCTTATTGTGTTTAACAGCTTTGTAGCAAGTAGGACTGTGTAATTTCAGACTGTTCTTTGCTCGGTTTTAGGGAGAAGGGTTCCGAACAGAGGCGAGTGTGAAGGAGAAAGAACGCAAGGTGGCCCGGGTCCTGTCGCTGAAGAAAAAGGGATCGGATAAGAAGCCAACGCCATTGAAGATCGTTGGAAAACGTGATCCAGACCTTGGGAGGTCCCCAAAGTCCTGGACAAAAGAGACAATTGTTAGCCCAGCTCCAAAGACGCCCTCAACGTCTGACCTGTTCTTCTCTCCAGTCAGAAGGACTCTCCAGAGGGGTCCAGATACTGGAGAGGACAGGAGACGGTCCCTTGTCCAATCACCTCTGTCACCAAAGTCCTTCAGCCTTGGAGCAGGGCGTCCAGCTGTGAGAGCTTCGAATCCAACCAGAGCCAATGTCTCACTGCCACCCAAACCACTCCCCCGGCTCTCGTCCAGTGAGGTGCAAGATCTGATCTCGCCGGCTCGAGTTGGCACCAGCACCGAGGCAACTACAGCCCAAAGCCCTCTAACCTCTGACGGTTCTTCCCAGGGAGAGCTTTGCCCAGAGCGAGCCACAACTTTGACTGTGGACTCTGCGTCCAGCCCCGGGGAGAGACAGGGGCCTGGGGACACAGAGCTGTTATCACTCACTGCGACTCAGCAGAGTGTTCAGCCATTGATCTCGACAGCAACATCGACAGGTGAAAAGGTAGGAACGGAGCTAGCTGAAGCATTTCTCTGATGTTGCAAGTCAATGCGACGTTTGGCATTAACTTTTTGAGATGTTGCCACTTCCCGCCCCTGCTGCGCCTCTCTCTGTTTGTCTTTCCATATTTCGTGCCTTTCTTTTATTAGTCCTCGCCATTATTTTTCCCCGTTATTACTTCCAATCTATCCTTCTACCCCTGACCTATTCACACCTCTCTGTTACTTTGCTTCCGATGTGGCTCATTTGGCATCAGGTTTGTATCTGAATGGTGGAGCAGGCTCGTAGGGCCGAATAGCCTGCACCTGCTCCTGTTTTCTATGTTACTTTCTATACCATGGGTTCTGAGGCACAAGTGGTTAATTCAGACAGAAATGCCTGTAGAACTCCCCTAGCCTCCCAGAGGATGGGTCAGAGAACATAATCAGGCAGGAGGCAAGAAATCAATTTTCTGACAGTGGGTTAAAATGTGAGCATTAAGTTCCCAGAAATTTTCAGGTGGGATTCATAAACATGCCCTGAATATTCATTAACACCCCACCCACTGTGAACAATCATAGAATCCCTACAGTGTGGAAATAGGCCATTCGGCCCCACAAGTCCACACTGACCTCCAAAGACCATCCCACCCTATGCTTGTAACCCTGCCTATCCCATGTCTAATCCACCTAACTTACACACCCCCAGACACGACGGGTAATTTAGCATGGCCATCTCACCTAACCTGCACATCTTTGGACTGTGGGGGGGAAACCGGAGCACCCGGAAGAAACCCACGCAGACATGGGGAGAATGCGCAAACTCTGCGCAGACAGTCACCCGAGGGTGGAATCGAACCCGGGTCCCTGGTGCTGTGAGGTAGCAGTGTTAACCCACTGAGCCACCGTGCCGACCCCAGAAAACACACGTGTTCACAAACTCGTGAGGCATGTAGGTACCTTGCAGGGTGGACTTCGCCCTTCCAGGTCCAGTGAGTGTAACTTTCTTCAGTTACTCTGCTCCTTCATAACCAAGGTGATTCCTAATGCATACACATGCAGTGTTAGGAGTGAAGCCTCTCCATGTTGATCAGCTCATGAGAAGTCCTAGCCACATGAAGTCCGGCTTGTCATTAAATGCTTAGCGTGCTGGAGGTGAAGCGCAACCAGGCCAAAAGCCAGACGTGCTAAGGCCAGCAGACCTGACTGGGGCAGCAACTCAGAGCCACCTTTTGTCCCATTGGGAGCCTCTGGTAAAAAGCTGTCACTTTCCACACATTCTCCTCATAGCGATGGAAGGTCAGGGAGCTGGTGGTGCAGGAGTTGCTGACTTGTAGTAGCCCCTCTGATGGAGATGCCTGTTGTGTGTGACAGCCCTGTGCAGTGGTAGCCTTACACTCTTAGTGTGCTGTTAGTGGTACATACCCTGGCAGGGCACTGCAGACTATCCATCCTCTCATGGCTCTTGAGCCGCACGTGGGCAGAGACCTCCACAGCCTTCTCTGCTCAGTCACGATGGCCTGTCGTTGGCATCCACAGGGAAATCAGCTTCATTACCTCCTGGGTAGCCGTCAGGAGAAGCTCATTGCTAAAACATGGTCTCGGACATCTCCAGGGGATGCATGGGGGGAGTGGTGAGAGAAAACTGATAGATGGTCAAGGGCTGCAGAAAGTGAAGCAATATCTGGTTGTCTTTTCAATACGGCACCTGAATGTTGCCTCCCAGAAGATCCCAGTGGGCATAGAAATCCTTTGCCTGCATGCCTGTAAAAGGCAGTGTCTTACCCCCACACACAGAAATGTAATGAGATGAGAAGGATGCAGCCACGTGGGAAACCCTGACCTGCCCTTAAAGATAATTCCCTTCTATGTTTACGCGTGGCTCCACTCAGTCTGAAAGCAACAAATCCACCCATCATTTTCCAGATGAGATGTTAAACTGACAAAAGTAAGGAGTATATTGAATAATTTCTTTTGAAGTGTCTGTGGAATTCATAATAATGTTTGAAAGGAACTTGTAAGAGTTTGCATTAAGTATAAAGGGGTCAGTTGTAACTTTCATATATAATAAATACAGGGTCCATGTGGCCTGGAGACCATTGAGCTGCTAGTGGAAACAATAGGGAGGAAGTTCAGACCAGAAACTCTGTAGCTGGCAGGCACAAAGGATAGCTACAAGCAGATGAGCTGGGGCAAGGCGATCAGCACACAGTTGCAGACATAAAGAGAATACAGACAGAGATAGGAAAGGAGAACATAAGGAATTTGAATGAGAAGAAGCAAATTATTCTGAGGACGAGATCCTTTCTTTTTTGTTTGGTGGATTAGGAGACAAGTTCTTGAAGGCACTGGGTGAGACAGCAGTAAAGTCTAAAACCTGGAAAGCTGCGTAAATAGCTCAGAAGCATTAAAGAGGTGGATGTTTTCTCAGAAATGGCCAAAACATCAACTTGGTTGAAAAGGAACTCTGCAAAGGTACACTGTCAGGACTGTCATGGCTCAGGGCAGAGGGTTCATAGAATTACAGATGGCAATCATACTTGTAAAGGCTCAAGGGTGCAAGCTACCCAGCTCGAAGAAAGAACAGCATATTGTTGAATTCTGTAGTTGTGTACGTGGAGTGAATTGGTGTGGTTTTGTAAGCTGTATCTTTGCTGTATTGACTATTTAAAGTGGAATTTATTCTTTAATTAGAAGCACCGCTTGTCTGTTATTGTGTGTTTCATTTACATTGGTTCTGATTTATGTGAAAGGAGGAGTTGCAAGAGGTGGAGGCTGGTACAATTACAACATTTAAAAGATGAGTCCATGAATAGGAGGAGTTTCGAGGGATATGGGCCAAACGCTGGCAATTGAGACTAGATTAATTTAGGATATCTGGTCGGCATGGATGAGTTGAACTGAAGTGTCTGTTTCCATGCTGTACATCTCTATGACTCTAAATGAAGTTTTGTTTGTAAATTGAAGTTGTTGGGTCCACTTGGTACGTTGGTTTACAGATTCTCCTCGGTTACTGTCAGACAAGACCCTCATTGACCCTTGATGCTGTTAAAGAGCAGACATAGGCTTCCAGAAAGCATTCCTCCATCGTTCGACACCACCAAATGATAGAATCTAGCTTCAAGTAAATAGACTGTGCATCTGCCTACAAAACACTTAATGCATTGCAATAGTATGTCATTGTCAGACCAGAGACTGTGCTGCCATTTTCCTCTGCCTGCACTGTTGCTACCAGTTCCGATCCTGTTATGTGCAGTGTCTGGGATTAGCCTATATATGGTATAATTGTAATACAGGGACCACTTACGGAGGGGCTCTCCCTTGGATAAATTATTCGGAGTCAGAATTTTCAAAACGCATCCCATGACTTAAGTGTAGCAATCAAGGGGGACACTCTAGTGCGGTACAGAGGGAGTGCTGCAATCTCAGAGGGACCGTGTTTCACATGATATGTTAAACTAAGGGACCCACTGGCCCTCTGAGCTGGATGTAAAAGACACTTATTCGAAGAAGAATGGCAGGAGTTGACACGATTGTCAGGACCAATATTACTTCCTTGACCAACATCGGTCAAACCAATGGTCATCATATCACTTTATAGGGCATTTCCAACACCCATTTCCAAAATACTTAATATGCACATAAACCATTTTTGGACATCAGTTGTGAAAGATGCTGTATAACCGGAGATTCTTTCCTTTCTCAGGTTTCAGTAGGATACCAGGCGATGGGGGGTACACTCGAACGAATGCACAAATTGCAGCCCGGAGGGATTAAGGTAGGAGCTGGCAGGAGGGAGGGTAAAGAGGGAGAACTATTTTCGAAAACTCAACGCAACAGATAGGCATAGCCAGCTGTACAGTCATGTTCCCTCTTACAGTGATCTGAAAGCACTATGACGTTTTTTGCATCATTTTGACAGTCCTCCTGAGCCTGAGGGTAACTGATGAGTTTGACACTTGGCAGTTTTGAGCAGAAGTCCTGCTCCTGACAGGAGCTGGGGCTCAGACTCGGCCCATGTTGGGATCTTGCTGGCAGAAATCGGAGCAAGGTGCAACAATCAATCCGAGTGACAGTGGAACTGAGAGGGGAACGAGAAGTTTAATTAATTTTGGGTAGGGGACAGTCCTGTGTGATTGTCACAGCGCCACAGTCATTCCTTGTTGGAACTGCAGCCCAACAGGGAGTTGTGGGCTCTGGATGAGAGAGGAGAGTGCTGGAAGGAGAAGGTTGAGTTGATTGACCTGACACCTCCTTGTATAAGGTGTAACAGCAACAGGTCACAGGGTCAGGAACCAATGTCCCACAATGCATCCCTTTTCTCTGGTCAGCCATTGAGTAGCAGTCCCACCTCGGAGTCAGAAGATTGCGGGTTCAACTTCTCCCTCGAAGACTCCAGCAGATAATTGGACAGTCCAGTGCAGGACAGAGGGAGTGACGGACTTGTGAATGAGATATTAAGCCAAGGCACCAATTGCAAACGTGTTCCACAACTTTTTTTCCTAACCTTTTTTTTTGCCATAAAGTGTGTGGGCCCTTTCCTTTTCTCACAGGACTGACCTAAAGGGGCCGCCTTTGCACGTCCATCGGGCTTGGAGGGAATATTGCCAAGAGCTCTCCTATTTGCTCGTAAAGAATCCAGTGGCACTAATCAAAGAATTGGAGAGAAAAACAGAAGTTGCTGGAAAAGCTCAGCAGGTCTGGCAGCATCTGTGAGGAAAAAAAAATCAGTGTTAACATTTCGGGTCCGGTGACCTGAAGGGTCCCAACTAATATCTATCCCTCGACCTACCCTGAAAAACATGATTACATGTCATTATCTAATAATTAATGGCTATTCATCCCAGAGTCTTAAAAGAAGTAGCCAGTGAAACCTGGGAGTCTGAAAGTTGTTCTGACACAGTCTGACGAAAGGGTCTCTGGATTGAAATGTTAACTCTGTTTTTCTCTCTCCAGCTGCCTGCTGAGTTTCTCCAGCAATTTCTGTTATTGTTTGAAATAATCGATGTATTGGTTCCAATTTTCCAAAACTTATTGGATTTGGGAAGGTTCCTTAAGATTAGAGAATAGCTAATGTGACTCATTTATTAAAAAAAGGGGAGGCAGAAAGTGGGAAACAGCAGGCCAGTTAGATTACCTCCTTTCACTGGAAAATTGTTAGAAGCTATTACTAAAGATGTTATAAACAGAGTACTTGGATAAGTTCGAGGTAATCAGGCAGAGGCAGCATAGTTTTGTCAAAGGGAAGTCAAGTTTAACTAATTTGTTTGCATTCTTTGAAAAAGTTCAGTTCTGGTCTACCTGCTATAGGAAGGATGTTGTGAAACTTGAAAGGGTTCAGAAAAGATTTACAAGGATGCTGCTAGGTTTGGAGGGTTTGAGGTATAGGGAGAGGCTGAATAGGTTGGGGATATTTTCCCTGGAGCGTCAGAGGCTGAGGGGTGACCTTATAGGAGTTTATAAAATCATGGGGATAATAGATAGGGTGAGTAGACAAGGTGGGACAGTCCAAAACTAGAAGGCATAGGTTTAAGGTGAGTGGGGAAAGATTTAAAGGGGATCTAAAGAGTAGTTTTTTTCACGCAGTGGGTGGAGCATGTATGGAATGGCTGCCAGAGGAAATGGTAAAGGTGGGTACAATTACAACATTTAAAAGGCATCCAGATGGGTATATGAATAGGAGGATCTTATGGGATATGGGCCAAATGCTGGCAACTGGGACTTGTTTAGTTTAGGCTAACTGGTCGGCATGGACAAGTTGGACTGTAGGGTCTATTTCCATGCTCTATGACTCTAAATAACTTGTGTTGTAGATAAAGAGAAACCAGTGGATGTAGTGTGCTTCAATTTCCAGAAGACGTTTGGTAGGTGCCACATCAAAGGTTATTGCAGAAAATAACATTTTGTGGATAGAAGATTCCTAGTAACTGGAACAGAGTAGAAATATTTTTTAAGGTTGGCAGGATGTCACAAGTGGTGTGCCACAAGGGTCGATGCTGGGGCCTCAACTCTTTATAATTTCTGTAAGTGATTTGCATAAAGGAATGGGAGGCATGGCAGCTAAATTGACTGATGACACAAAGATAGATAGAAATTGAATTGTGAAAAAGGTATAGGAACCTACAAAGAGATATGGACATGTTGTGAGTGGGTAAAGACCTGGCAAATGGAGTACAGTGTGGGAAAGTAGGAAATTGGCAGAAAGAATCAAAAAGCATGTTATCTAAAAGGTGAAAGGTTACAGAGCACCTAGATAAGAGAGATCTCAGCGTCTTGGTTCATGAATTACAGGTACAACACATAATCAGGGAAACTCATAGAATGTTATGTTTTTTTGTGAGGGGAATTGAATTAAGGGTATGGAGGTTACGCTTCATTTATATAGGGCATTGGTGAGACCACTTCTGGGCTACTGTGTACAGTACTAGTCACTGTACTTACAGAAGGAGGCTTACATGTTGGAAGGAGGTCAGAGACGGTTTATCGGACTAATATCTGGAATGAGCAGATTGCATTGTGAGGAAAAGCTGGCGGGCTGGCTCTGTGTCCTCTGGAGTTTGGACGAAGTCTGAAGTGACTGAATTGAAACATAGAAGATCCTGAAGTGACTTGACCAGGTGGACGTGGAAAGGATGTTTCCTCTGGTGGGAGAATCTAGAAATAGGGGCCATTGTTTAAAACTAAAGGGCACCCATTTAAAACAGAAATGAGGAAACATATTTTGCTGAGAGTTGAGTGTCTTTGGAATACCGTTCCTCAAAGGCAGTGGATGCAGAATCTTTAAATATTTTGAAGGCAAAGGTAGGTAGATTCTTGATGACAAAGGGGATGAAAGGCGAAGATGTAGGAATGTAGAGTTGAGGCTAAAATCAGATCTTGCCATGATCTTATTGAATGAGGAAGCAGGCTGGGTGGGTCTACTGTTGTTCCTTGTTTGTATGTTGGTATCAGATTGCTGACTGCGACATCTTGCTTGGCATTTTGGTCCATAATACTTCAAAAGTGCCTGTCTCTGAAACTCTTTTAAAATGTAACAAAATACAATGTAAGCTCAAATTTCATCTTTTTCACTCCAAACATCAATTTCATCTTTAGGTCGACTCTGAAAACTGGGCCACCTATTTTGTGACTCTGAAGGAGCAAGCCCTCTGTTTCTACAAGAACGACAGTGATAGCTTGACGGTGAGTTGTCATCTGGTGGAACCCACATCAGAGAATCGAGGACTTTCTAAGCCAGGAGATTTTGACAATTCAAAACTAATTATACTCCCAGAGTTAATCGAACCTCAGAAGAGAATTAAATGCCCTATTCAGCAGATAACACTGCAGATAGATGGGATGAGAGTTAGGTTCATCAAACTGAGAAATGGGGATGCTGAGGAATAGAATTCTTTCGCCTACAATCACTTTCTGATCAAGTACAGCACAGGGATGATACAGAGTAAATCTCTCTCTACTCTTTTTAAACTGAAAGTAAAGCCTCCTCTATACTGTCTCCATTAAACAATCCCAGGACAGGGTTAAATACAGAGTAAATCTCTTTCTATACTATCACATCAAAACCTCCCAAGACAGGGACAGCACAGAGAAAATAAAGTGTAAATCTCTCTCTGCACTGTCCCCCACAAAACACTTCCAGGACAGGGACAGCATGGGGTTTCACGCACAGTAAAGCTTCTTCTATATGGTCCTGATCAAACACTTCCAGGCAAGTACAATACTGTTAAGAAAATGAATAAAGTTTCCTCTGCATATGAAGCAATCAGATTTTCTGAGTTTGATATGCGCTGAAACCATAGCACAGGTAAAAGTATGCCTATGTGTGAAACTATCCCCAAAATCGGTGTGTTTGTGGGAGCCCATACCCCAGGGAGAGTCAGTGTGTGTGATATTTCCATGGCTGCACACAGCTCTGGGAAATGTCTGATAGTTGTGACAGGCACTATATAATTGCAAGGGTTCAATTATTTTCTAAATTTGAGCAGTGTTCTGCCCCTTTAAGAAACTGGGATGTCCAGTTTCCTTTAAACTCCTCAGTTCTAGGCTCGAGGTCTTGCCATGTTCTCTTTAAGCGGACCCTGCCTAAGGTTTGTGTGTTCCTCCCTCTGTCTGTAGGATTCTCCTTGCTGTCCAAAGCTTGTGATTAGTGATGCTCGTTGTGAGGAAGCTGCCGACTCCATGGACAAGACACACACTTTCCATTTACAGTACGTAACATCAGGGGAGCCAAAACTTTACTTTGTTGCAGGATGATGTCTCACAGTGACCCTGAGAGATCACCGTGGGAGAGTAAACTCTGATAATGACCTCAAGATACCTCCTCCATCAGATATGGCTGAGGGTGTGGGGTTTGGGGGAGTGAGCTGAGGATTCATTGGCAACCTGTCAATGTACACGGCCAAGCTGAAAGCGTGAGTGTGTGTGTGTGTGTAAGTGTGCGTGTGTGTGCGCGAGAGAGTGAGAGAGAGAGAGCGAGTGTGTGTGAGAGAGAGAGAGAGCGAGTGTGTGTGAGAGAGAGAGAGAGCGAGTGTGTGTGAGAGAGAG
>NW_025971233.1:0-10941 GCF_021869965.1 Rhincodon typus | reverse complement strand
TGGGAAGTGGGGAGAAAGGGGAGAGGAGAGAAAGGGAGGGGGAGATGGAAGGGGGAAGTGGGGGAAGGAGGAAGCAGGAGAGTGGGGGAAGTGAGGGAGGGGGAAAGCAGGAGAGTGGGGGAATGGGGAGACGGGAGGGAGAGGGAGAGTGAGGTAGCTGTGTGCGTGTGAAAGAAAGAGAAACTATTGTGTCAATGAGTTAGCGAAGAGACTTTTTGGTCAGTGAAGTGTCACAGTCACAGAAATTGTACGTGAGGGCGACTTTGCAAAAGAAAATATAGATGAACAACTGAGAGGTAAACCGCTCTGAGTAAGGAGTTGATAACGATGGATATCGATATGCCAACGATATGGATATCGTTAGCAACTCCTTTGTCTGTCCAACTGTCTTTCTCTCTCTTTGGGCCCTATCTTATTGTTTACTCCCTATCCCACCCACCTCCCTATTTTCTGTACATAAACTGACGTTTTCCCAGCCACCATCAGTTCTGAGGAAGGGTTACCAGACCCGAAACGTTAACTCTGTTTTCTCCTCCACAGATGCTGCCTGACCTGCTGAGCTTTTCCAGCAACTTTGTTTTTGTTCCTGTGTTTAAATCCTAACATATTTCACCCAATCCTGCAGTGATCTGAAAGAACTAATACAAGAGGGTGCTTGAGGATTTGCAGCACCCAGATTATCTGCAACATAATGACCAAACTCAAGATTTGTCAGGAGGAAAATGCCCAGAAGCTTGGTTTCTCCAGGAGTATACTTTCAGTATATCTGTCTCACCTGTATTTATTTTCAGTGCTTCGACACACATTTTCCAGATTCCAAGAATGGTTCAGAGGAGGGGGTCACTCAACCTGAAACGTTAACTCTGATTTCTCTCCAGAGATGCTGCCAGACCTGCTGAGCTTTTCTAGCAATTTCTGTTTTTGTTTCTGATTTACAGCATCTGCAGTTATTTTGGTTTTTAAACTGCAGCACTCTGAACTTGCATCATATCTTTTCACAAAAGCACCATCAAAGTGGGTTCTTCTGCTATATTTAAAAGATGGTCCCACTCCATGATTGACTGGTACATATCTATGCTTTTTTGACACTTTTTATTTGAGTTGAATCTTGACTCCTCTACCATCTTGGACACTGTATGCTGACTCACTGACGGACAATTCAAGGCACTGAGTAATTAGTCGTGCATAGCCTTAGTTATGCTTTTACATGTTGTGCGGCCCTTGAAATCAGCACTTCTACCTTGTGCAAAAGGGCCAGGTTGTGCTTTTGCCCATCAATGAACTGATTCCTGCGTCAACCTATTTCCCTGGTTTTTTGTTTTCAGTATGTCCTCAGCAAATCTTCCAGATCCAGGTCAAGAGTCCATGAATAGCCCTTCTTAACACTACATGGGGTGTGGCGTGTCTATTTCTGAATGGCACCTGTAAACTAAAACTGAATGATGGTCTGTGCTTTAGAAAGCTTTTTTTGACTCCTGTAGAGATTTTTACTTCTGCTGGGCGTGGACAGAGGAAAGGTACAAGGGTCAGTAACACACACGTAGCAATGTCAGCTCTAAGTAGCAATACTGTCATATAGAGTATTTTTAGAAGGAGATTTCCGTGAGATGAGAGAAGAACGGTTAAGTGAGCCAAACACCCTGCAGAGCATTTTCTCCATCTGCAACTCTCCTGATGAGTCCTTGACTAGGGCAATCTCTTCCAACAGGGAGCAGAGTTTCAAAACTTGTAGCCTCCAACAACTAAAGGACAAGGGAAACACATTTGTGGGAACAGCTTGCAGGTGCCTCTCCAAGCCACTCCCAATTTTGACTTGGAACTAAATAATATTCCTCACTGTTACTGGGTCAATATCCTTGAACTCCCTAATAGCAGTGTGGTTTACCTCCATCAAATGGATTGTAGCAGTTCAAGAAGGCAACTCACCACCATCTTATCCAGGGCAATTAGGAATCGGCACTAAATGATGGTCTAGTTAGCAAAAAGCACTTCTTCTAAAGCAATATTAAAGAATAGTTGGGTGGTTGCCTTACTTTCTCACTCTTGCTGTGTTGCAGCTCGTATTTCAAGAAAACAGGAAGTGGGTTAGTGAGTAGACTGGTAAAAGATTGTGAAGCTGTCACATTCAGAGTAGAAAGATGTTATCAATAAATGGAAGATGTCACAGCTATGAGGAAATCCAAGTTTAGATGGAGATGGATTTGTTTGACTGGAGGAGAGTAATTTGAAACAGGAAAGTGGAGACTTGTAAGTGCTTTGGTTATAAATGCTGGCTAAGAAGAGAGTAGCAAAGATGCAAGTAGGATGCTAATTTAGCAGTTTAGCGTAGATCATTCAATGTGTTTCAGTACTGCACCAAGCCTGAGTACATTGATCCACTCTGCCACACCTACTCACTGATACCAGGAAACATGCTCTAACAAACTTCCACCATCAAAAATGAGAAGAGTTTTTTGTGCTGGTCACCTCTACTGATGATTATCTCCAATATAGCATCAAAACATCTACAATGCTGGGAATATGGCTTCTGAAAGATTTTATACAGAATTATATCACATGTTTATGTGTCCAGCTTTCATGAATTTGCTTATCCACTCAAAGCTTGCTTTACATCTTTTCACTCACTGCAAGTCTAATTGTCATTATATGCAGTTTTAAAGAAATAAAAGGAATAAAAACAAACACAATGCACATGCAAAATATGCCACATTCACCATTTGTGAAAATCACCATTTGCAAGGTTTTTGAGGAAAGTAACCCTTATGTTTTGTAATAATGTGAATTTTAGATATTGTACTTTATAAATGTGTAGACTTTTGATAAGGAAAGACTTAGTTGCTGGTATGACAATTACATTTTTATCGATTAGATTGGGCATTAAAGATACAATATTGCATTAGAAAAGGTTTTGTGGCAAGTGGTCATGTCACTATCTCTGGGCCAGAAGATTCTGATTCAAGTCCCACCTCCCATATGTCTTATCCATCTAAATAGGTTGATTAAAAACAATTACTGCGTGAATTCACTGAGATTGAATGGACATGAAGACACGTCTGGCTGCAAAATGTAGAGCCAGAGAATAAGATGTAGGAATACAGTTAAATGGTTATTCTGTCTATCTGATTATATTTGTTAAAAAAAGTTCCCGAAGAGCAATTTAAATTACGATTCTTCCACATGATTTAGACTTGGTTGGTTAATATATAATCATGTTTTTACTGCTATTTATTAATGATCCAGATCTTGGTGTACAAGAGGCAATTTCAAAGCTTGCAGATGACAAAAAAAATGGGAGAATTGTAAATTGTAGGTAGGACAGTGTGGAGCTCCAGAACAACATAGACAAGTAGATAGCTGATGAGTTTCAATGTGAAAGTGACAGGACAGATGGAAAGAGCAGTCAATAAAGCATGCAGTGTTCTTGGCTTTATTACTAGGGGCATAGAATACAAGAACAGGAGGTGATGTTGCACTTCTCTAAGACACTTGTTAGACTTCAGCTAAAGTATTGTGTACAGTGCTGGATGTCACGTTATGGGAAGGCTGTAGATGCATCAGAGAGATTGCAGAAGCCATTTCCGAGAATGAAGATTCCAGGGATGAGGAATTTCAGTTCTGAAGATAGACGGAAGATGTTGGGACTGCTCTCATTGGAGAGAAGGTGGGTAAAGAGGATATCTGAAGGATTTTGAAATCATGAGCAGGCTGGATAGAGTAAATAGAGAGAAACTGTTCCTGCTTGTGAAAGGAACAAGAACAAAAGGGTATAGATTCAAAACGATCTGCAAAAACGAGGAAGGACTTTTTCACTCCAAGTAGTTAGGGTATGGAGTGGTGGAGGCAGGTTCAATTGAAGCACTCAAGATGGCTTTTGATGAGTATTTGGAAAAAAATAACGTGCAAGGATATGGGGAAAAACAGGAGATTGGCACTAGGTAATGATGCTCATTTAATGAGTCAGTCAAAAGGATCGAATCCACAGTTGTACTGGTTCACAGAGAAGAATCAAAGAAAGGAACAGAAGAAAACATCAGAGACCAGAATTAGCGTCAACCTGTATCTGAGCTGCTTTGGAGAGAAAAGACCATTAGTGCCTTGTAAACTATTGCCTGGTTGTTCAGAATTATTTTTTGACTTATGAATCCTCTTTAGTTTGTTACAGCAAAACCATTCTCTGCCAACCTTTTGTTCTTGGCAAGAACTTGAATAAAGCTTTGCATAATTTAGAGAAGGGTACATTTCATAGGCCTCTTGTGGAAAACCCATCTGTCTTTCCATATACAATTTCCATTCAATCAGCAACCTCCAAAATATACTTATAATTTAAAGAGGTCTGGGCTGCCATTAAATGACGAACTGACAACTGTGACAACAACTCATAATATATTATTTGGAAACTTAAATTCTAAAGTGGAGGAAAATGGATTCAGTTGTTCAGTTCTATGAATATCTCATCTTAAGAAAAGAGTTATGTTTAACAGAAATTTTTTTTAAAAATCCAGAAAACATATGATTTTACATAAAGGGGCAGAAAGCTACTGGGGAAATATTTGATAAAGACTTTGTTGACTTGAGTTTTACAACCCAAAGAGTATGAGGACAAAGGGAGCCCCAGAAGCAAGTTCATTCCATCAGAAACTCATTCATTCACTTAGGAGAGGTCCTTAAAAAGAAAAGTGCTGCAATTATGTTAGTGCCAAATGACCTTGGAGAAGGAGCACACAGTGTCCATCAATGCTCTCAATGCCTTTAGATAAAGGTGGGCACCATGGGGGCTTTATTTTGCTCCAACTCCATCTCCATTTCATCCCCCCCCCCTCCCCCTCCCCCTCCCCCACCCCCACCCCCACCCCCACCTTTGATAGTTTGCATTGCCCATAATGGGGTTTGCTTGTAAATATTCAATTGGCTACATGGGTATTTTACTGTCGGTGGTCACTAACTAAAAGAAGTCATGGTGATTTTGGTGGGGGAATGATTGCTTAGTTGTGTGTAATAGCACTTCTGGGTAGAAAAAAACATTAAAAAGACAAATGTGCTGTTGTTATCAGTCAAGCAGTCAGTGTTGGTGGAAGGGTCCTCAGTTGTTTAGAAGAAAGCCAGAAACAGAAGGCAATTGATGTGTCAGAGTGAAAGATATCCTACATGCAGTTAAGGAACTTACTTAAAGTAGTAAGTGAATTGAGATAGTTGCTTGCTCAAAGATCTCAGGAAGAAGTTCACAAAAGAAAATAGCATTAAGTGAATGCAGAAATTTGCTGAAATGAAACTGGTTACAGCCATACCAGTTGAACACGGAATTTCACTGTGGAGACAGGGATAAATCTTTGCTGAGGTTTCGTTTGTCTATATAGTTTTGATAGAGTAAAAGGGTTAAATCTTTCTTTCTGATATTTTTATTGAGACAAACTCAGACAGTTTTTATATAGTGTAACACAGCTATTTCCTTTATGTGCTTCTATTAAAAGTACATCAGCAGCCTGTTGTGACTATGTTCAGTAATTGATCTCAGTGGCAAAAATTAAGGAAAATAAAATTTAGAGTCTACAAAGAACTCTGAAATCTGACTTGCCCAGTGTTAAAGTCAGCTGGGATCAAAACAAAGTTGAGGCTTGTCTGAGATCAGCAATCCTTGAATTTAAGATGGATCTGTGAACCAGTGAATTTGTTTAAGCAGGGTTGAGGAACTTCAGCCGTGAAGATAGATTGCAGAAATTTGGACTATCTTCCTTTGAAAAAAGAAGGCTAAGATGAGTTCTGATGGTAGTTTTCAAAATTATGAGGGGTCTGGACAGGAAAGATGGGGAAAACTGTTCCTGCTTGTAGGAGTATCAAGATCCAGAGAACAGAGCTTTAAAATGTTTTGCAAAGAAGCGAATGCAAGCTGAGAGAAATCTTTTTTTCACAGAGTAAGTAGTTAAGGAATAGAATGCTTGGGGGTGTGGTGGAGGCAGACTTAATTGACATGTTCAAGCAGGCATTGGATGATTATTAGAATAAAAATGACATGCAGAGTTGAAGGGAAAAGGCATGGGATTGGCAACAAGTCAAAATGCTCAGAGACCTGGTGTGTACATGATGCACCATAACAATTCTGTTGTCTTTAAAAATTAATACATGGAGCAGAGAAACAGAAGTAGTTCTGAAGTATATTACACAGATTGGTGTTTCAAAATTACTTTGACTTGTTGAAATTTTCCCTGGAGTTGAAGATGTAAGCATTGAATATTTGAAATCTTTGACTAAGGCTAAACTGAGAGCATAAGGAGACACATTGAAGATATACATAGAAGTAGGTTAAGGTGCTTAGAATTAGCTAAGATTCAGTTAGGAATAAACAAATCATTTGAACGAGAGAAAAATAGAGGAAAAGAAAAATGTAAAAAATTGAATTGGAAGTAAAAAAGCACAATCAAGAAAGAGAATGAAAAAGATTGAAAAATGGAAATAAAGCTCAAATTGGCATTCGGGGAGAAAGTATAGAACTATAGCAGAGAAAGAAAATGAGAGTAATGGAAAGGGAAATGGAATTTTAAAAAGCTTCAACTCCAAAGAGAGAAAAATCAGGAAAGACATGACTCAGTCACAGAAAGGAAGAAAGAGGATGTAATTGTTTGAGGATGACTGATTCTAATGAGAGATGTAATTTAACTAGAAATCTTTGGTTAGTGCCTAAAGCTAACGAGGATTTCCTGCGAGATATGAATGTTTACACCAGTTAGTCAGAAGTGCAATCTGCAGACTAAGAAGCTGTTAAAAAGGCAATATTCTACGAACTTGTTCTTGAAGCTTATTGTTAAGATTTAGGACTACAAGAAAAAAACTACTCAGACATTTGTATAATTTACAAGAGAAAAGGAAATGTTGTGAAATCAATAGTCTTGATCACTGAATTTAGAGAAAAGAATTAGAAGTGTGAAGGAAATTACAACTATGAAAGAATTCCAAAATGGTATTTCAGTAGCCCTTCAGACTTATTTGGATGAGTGTGAAATAGCAAAGATCTGTGAAATGGCATCTTTGATATCTCATACAGAAGGAAATGATAAAATGGGAATCAACAGGAAAGTAAAAAAATAGAAATCTTGGGATGGAACAGGTATTAGATTTGTCAAGCAAATAGTATGAAACTAAAATAGTAAAGAATAAAGACTACAAGCTAATGGTGATTATATGTAAAGAAACCAATATAATATTAATGGAGATAATAAAGTTAATTCCAAGTTAAATGAGAGACCAATTGCAATAGCCCAAAAAAAAATCATCAGAAAAGAAGTAACAGGGAAGGAAAGGGGTATTAAAACTTTAGCAGTGGTACGGATGAAGCATGTTCCTTCAGAAAACAAGAAAGGGGAATGAGTCAGGAAAATTCTTCCCTGAACATTGCAGAAGGAAATTAGATAACTTAACATTTTAATTTAAATTTTCACATTCAGTATTTTAATTCAAAAGGTGAGTATTTCCTTATTCTTATAATCACGTAAGTAAATAAATAGAGTTTGAGAAACTCTAGATCAGTTTGATGCTGGTTGATATACAATTTGTCTTCCAGCGGGATTAATGAAGAAAAAAAAAATGGTGCCAGTATATAGAATGGAGTTAAAGAGTAACTAACTAAGTGGAGAAGTTTAGTCAAAGTTGTAAAACAAATCCCAAAAGATGAAATTGATTTTACCTCAGGGAATAAACCAGCTGGTTCAAAGTACTGGCTTCATCAAAGATGTTAGAATAACTAGTGTAAGTAAAGAGACTGAGATGCTACTGGAGGAACATCCTGGACTTCTTCCAGATTGTGTTGTGACTAGAACTCAGACCCATAGAATTAGACAGGTAGAAAATGAGCCTATGCAAAATGGAGATGATATAGAAACTTAGTTGTCTGACATGATTTTGAGAGGCTAAGTGGAAAGGAGGAACATAAAAAGAGTGAGTATGGCATCTTTAGCCCTTATTTTTAATAGAAATGAAACAGATGGATCCTATGTTAAAAGGGCCATATCAACCAACTTACTCGCAAACTAGCAGAACCAATGCCTGAGTGCAATTAATTAAAAAACAAGCGCTAATGATCAATTAGAAACCATCTCAAATACATGCAGGTGTGATGAAGACTTATTAAACATTTATTGTCATTTGAAAATGGAAACTTAGGACACAATCCTATGGGACCAGAACAACATGGGCTATAGCAAGAAATGCGGCAAATCTTGCAATAGTTTCAGCAAGGCCTATTTCCATGTTGGGGAACAAATCATTGCAATTTTTAAGCAAGTGCCTAGTGTCAAGGTGAAGATTTTGCTAGGCAGTGGTGAGTTCCCTGCTATGTAGGATTATTAATTATTAACAATCTTATTGACTGTATATCTTGCCTCATTCATTTCCAATGTACGAGTATACAATCTGCAGCGAGCAAACTTAGATGCCAAGGCTTCTTGCCATGGAAGTCAGAGAGGGTACCTGGTGCCTTAACCTTCATGTTATTGACCATATAACAGCATCTCAGGACACAATCCATGTGCACCATTCTCATGCACCCCTCAACCACAGACATCAACCTCTGCTAATTATCAACCTTTCAGAAATCTCATGGCCTTTCTCCCAGCTCACAGGACATTTAGGAAGTATAGTCCTACCTTTCAGGGCCCAATGGTATCTAGTATTGAAAGGCTGCTAAGAACTTATTTCATGCAGGGGCAGGAATCCAGCTCACATACTAAACTAGGCTGCATCTCAGAACTGCTTGCTTGCTCTCTTAGTGCTTGCTCAGTTGGCATCCACCTGGATGCTGACTGCATCCCTGCTTTGCTTTGCCTTGCCATTCCTATTAACACAGTTACATGACCGGGCAACTTGTATTACTAGTTAGCAGTCCCCAGTCAAAGGGGTGCACATCTTCCTGTACAGGACCATGCTCTATTTATCTCACAGTGACCATGTGCCAGTAGCTTACTCAGCAAACACACTGCATATCCAGCAAGCAACGAACCATGTGTCAAAGTCTTAGGGAGGTAGCCCACCAAAGTCCACAGAAGTATCGTCAGTCAGACAGCCTGGCTCCATTAGTCAAGGGTAGCCTGCAATATCAGTCCAGGGGATTGGTCAAAGTCAGGCATTTAGTCAGGGTGTTCTCGATCGAGAGTCATGTGCCTCTGCAGTCTGGGAAATAGGTTGCAGACTGTCCCTGGGCTTTGCAATGGCTGGTTCAGGGAATAAGGCTAATGCAGTCAGGCAGGTGTATAGGCCTGTGGGCACTTTTTGTCCAAGGCAGTCTGCTTAGATCGCTGAAGGGGTTGAGCCATGGTCAGTCAGCTGTGTCTTGTTTGTGATGTGTTGAATGGACCCATTTTCTCCTTTTTACATCCTTATTAACTCTCTTTTTCATCCCTATCTTACGTTCACCATCATTAGCAACCCTTCTGTCTTTGGCATTGAGCACCCTTACAATCTGGGCTATGTGCTTCTCCTCCCCCTCTGTCCACAGTATTAAAAAAAACACAATTTTCCAATGCCTCTCAGTTCTGGAGAAGCGTCGTACTGGGTTTGTAAAGTTAACTCTGTTTCTGTCTCCACACATGCCATCAGACCTGTTGAGTTTCTCCAGCACTTTCTGTTTTTATTTCAGATTTCCAGCACCTACAGTATTTTGCTTTTGTTTGACTATGTAACTATGTTGTTTACATCAACCATCTTTATGTTTTTAGACAAATATGAATAGAATATTTACACCACCAGTTGGATTGTTTGATCAGGAATGAAAAGCCATTATACATCCATTGTATATTTGGCTAAGAGTGAATTCATTAAAGCTAATGCGACTTACTTGGGCCACACTGTGGGCAAAGGCCAAGTAACACCTAGAAAAGTGAAATTAAGGGCTATTTTGGATTTTCACATGCCTAGGATAGAATGTGAAATTTTCTGTTACTTTAAGTGAATGAGTGAGTGAATGGTATCACAAGCTTATCCTGAACTTCAGCATGGTCATTGCAACTTTCATGCATTTGTCCAAGAAAGGCAGAAAATTTGAAAGGTCAATTGTATCAGAGTGCCATTGAAAACTTGAAAGTGTTCTGACAATTGCATCAGTTTTAGCCATGCCAAACTATGAGAAGCCATTCAGTCTGGCTGTTAATGCCAGTGATATCAGCATAGGAGCAGTTTTAAAGTGACAAAATGGAGATCAAATGACCTGTCAGTTATCTTTCAAAGAAACGAATGGCATTTCAGCAAAAATATTCAACATGTGACAAGGAGTCATTGAGTCTTTTGTTGGCACTACATCACTTTGAAAAAATACATCAATGATAATGTGGAAGATAGTATTTTTTATTCAGATCACAATTCTTTGATTTTCTAGAAAAGAAGTTGGGACAAGAGTTTACAATTTTTTGTGGAGTGTTTTTCTCCAACTGTATAATTTGAAATTCACTCATCTGCTTGGAAAATAATGTATTACAGCAGATGATTTGTCAACAGCATCTATGAAAGACACCATGATTGTGGTCCACATCAATGTATGTAAAATATGGTTTCTGTGTAATTCATTATATGTACAATGTCAATATGTTACTATTGTTACTGTGACATAGAAATACCCTTAAGATAATTTTTCATGGATGGTGAAAATGCCTTTATATGATACATTTTAATTCTTCTTTTGGAGGCATGTGATATTAGGTGTGTGATTTTTACATATTTTATTATAATTTATGTTCGGCTTTGGATGTTGAACCAGCAGTATGTGGGTTTTGATCTACATCCATGACGGTGTTTAGTGATTGATTTGTTGGTATTTCTGAAGCCACGAGATTTTTTTTAAAGTGGAAGCTGCTAAGGTGATAATGGAGATAGTAGGAACTGCAGATGCTGGAGAATCCGAGACAACAAGGTGCAGGGCTGGATGAACACAGCAGGCCAAGCAGCATCATAGGAGCAGAGAGG
>NW_025971232.1:0-10944 GCF_021869965.1 Rhincodon typus | reverse complement strand
AAATCTCCTCCTTACTGTCTCCAGACCAATTATGTCCTTCCTGTAATAGGTAGCAAGGATTCCAGGGGACATATTGCCTGGTTTGGCGATTGACACAGAATTCCTCAAAAAACCGAAAGAACTGTGGATACTGGAAATCAGAAACAAAACCAGAAATTGCTGGAAAAACTCAACAGGTCTGGCAGCATCTGTGGAGAGAAAGCAGTTAACATTTCAGGCCCAGTGACCCTTCTTTAGAATGCTCTGAATGGTACCTGGATCTGTACTCACAGTGCTGAAACCTGTAGGGTAATGGACTTTGTGCTGGCAAGATGGATTGGAATGGAAGACCAGGTTTCTTTTTTTATCACTGGCTGGCACAAGTTGCTGGGCTGGGTGGCCTCTCTCTGTGCTGTAGCATGTTGATGGTTCTATGGGCTTGTTCAACGAATTCTTTGGATAGTCCCAAGGATAATGGGAATGACAATTGGAAGTGCAAGTTTCCTGGACAATTCCCTCAAAATCAGTATATACTGAACTCTGCAGGGTCATCCCAAATGTCGGTTTACTAGGCTGTTCACGATGATGAGATGAAACTTGTTAGCTAGTATGGCAATTTGGGGTAATGCTGAGGGAATGCTCCAATCTGCTTTTTTTGTATAGTATATCAAATCAAAGTCTGAATATTCTAGTGTTTGGAATGGACTTCAAAGATTTCAGTGAACTACTACCCTGACCATAGCTAACATCTTTCTTCTCTGGACTCAATACTGAGTTCAATAATTTTAGGGCCTAAACTCTCCAATGTCCCAGCCCCCCACCCCACACAGCAGGCCTTGTTACCACATAGCCTGCCATTACACACCCCCTGTTATTAGTCACTAACAGTCCCCATTAACAACCATTCACCCTCCCAGCCTGATCATTAGCAACTCCTTTGTCTGTCCAACTGTCTTTCCCTCTCTTTGGGCTCTATTCTATCGTTTACTCCCTACCCCACCCACCTCCCTATTTTCTGCATATAAACTGATGTTTTCGCAGCCACCATTGGTTCTGAGGAAGGGTCACCGGACCTGAAATGTTAACTCTGTCTTTTTCCTTCACAGATGCTGCCAGACCTGCTGAGCTTTTCCAGCAACTTTGTTTTTGTTCCTGATTTACAGCATCCGCAGTTCTTTTGGTTTTTATCCTTCTTCTTAACATCATACTAACATTTTCAATCACATGATTGCTGCTTGAGGAGTTTTATGAATGTGAGATTCCTTAAAGTGGTTGTTTTAAATGTTCTCTTTTAAGATAAAACAGTAGTGAAATTGGGTGGTGTGACCCATTAATAATTTTTGCCTGACAATAAGCCATTTGGTCTAATTGCCATGGGGACAGGAGCCCAAATTAGGTCCCATTGTAGCTAAAGGAAAAGGCAGCTGACAGAATCACTTATTCAAAGACCTCGAGCGAGGTTGAGAGGGAAAAATAGTAGTGGAAAACTTTCTGCTAGACGCCAGGCAGAATGCTGGTGGAAGCTTGTTCTCCTACTCAAAGCGACTAAATCTATGGAAATTTAAGGGCAGCCACAGATTTGCCTTGCATGGCTGGGAGAAGGAGTTGCCAACATGGATCTTGCTGCTGGAAATGAGTTTGGGAATTTTCAGAAGACAAAAGGAAACTGTTTTTGGACACTGGACATTATTACAGAGAGAGACAGGGAAAAGCTAGCTTGATAGAAATTGGAAGTAAGTTTGGCTAACGTATACAGGTACATGCTATGTCAGATTTTCAATCCTGTTGGCAAGTTAAGGAGGGATATCTTTTCCATACTTTAGTGCAGTAGTTGCCTACTAAGTAATGTTTAGCAGTTGCTCTAGTGTGTTAGTTAAAGTAACACTCTCAAAACATGTGATCATTTGAATCAATTATTAGAAGTTCAAATTATGGTCTTTCCAAAAAAAAAGGTGTCCAAGAGAATCATAGCATGGATCTTGTAAAAAATTAATATTGCATTTCTAAATTTATTATATGTGAAGTCTTATGAGATGTTTCTGGAGATGTGCTAAGATGCTAAATTAGTACAAGTGTTTCACTCTTTGCATGTAGATGAGGGACTTTGATAAATTATTTCAGGACAGAAAAAAGGGCTATGTAAAGATTTAAAGATTAACTTGGTCTCTTATTCACATTGATTCAGATCATAAATGATTTTGCAGCCTGATCTAAAGGCTCATTACCATGGAGTAAACATTTACAAGGGAATTTTACAGGCATAATTTTTAAAGTGTATATTTTTGACAGAAACAATTAGAAACTTGTAGGGGTTATGTCTTTCAAATCAAATTGAACATTACTGTGGTGATCATATAAAGCCAGTTAAATTGGGCTCTTTATTGTCGAATGCATTTTTTAAAAATAGTTTATCTTAATCTAACTTTTTATTTAGGAACCCAATACAAATATTTTAAAGTCTTTTATAAATGCTAATACACCAATTTGGACAGATATTCCATTCTAATCTGTAGTAAATTGTACAGAATAGGTTATAATAAAACTGTAGAATTTATCCCAGCTGATTAAGTGCATAAATGTCATGTATCAAAATTTCAAAAAGTTAAAATTTAAAAACCATGAACAATGGAGCAATACAGAGCCATTAGAGATTGAAGCTGGAAAATGCGTACATGGATAATGAAGCAAGTGAAAGTGGAATTTGCAGCGACACTGGCAATAATCTTTCACTTTTCTTTGGCCTCAATGGTGGTGCCAGAGAACTGGAGAATTGTAAATATAACATCCTTGTTCAAAAAAAAGAGATAAGTCCAGCAATTAAAGACAAGTCAGTTTAACTTCAGTAATGGGGGACTGACATGAAATTATTATTCAGGACAGAATTAACAGCTAGTGCTGTTGATGTGGTATACGTGGATTTCCACGGAAGCACCATAAACTTCAAGGAAGGTAGCGTACAACAACAAAAGGATACTGACAAGTTGGTGAAGTGGGCAGAAAGGTGGCAGATCAAATTCAATGCAAAAACGTGAGAATTGAAAGGTGCAGGAAAGAACATGCATATAAATTAAGGGTGCTACCCTAAAGGTGTGTGGGAGCAGAGAGATCTGGGTGTGTATGTGCGTGAGGCATTAAAAGCGGAAGGGCAATATCAGTGAGCAATCAATAAAGCATACATTATCAAAGGCTTTAGTTATAGGGTTACTGTATACCATGGAGGCTTATGTTGAAGCTGCAGACACTGGTTAGACCTCAGCTGAATTATTGTGAACAGCTCTGGATGTCACAGTTCAGAAGGATGTAAACACATTGGAGAGAGTGCAGTATATGTTTATAAAAAACTTCAGGCATGGAGATTGATTGAAGAAATTGAGAGGAGGAGATTTAATAGAAATTTTCAAAATCACATGTTGGCTGGACAAAGTAGATGGGGAGAAACTGTTCCCTCCAAAGGACTGAGAACAGAAGATCACAAATATACAATAATTTGCAAAAGCAGCAAGTGATTTAGGCAAGAAACTTTTTTCACACAGCAACTAGTTACATTTGGAATGCACTGCTTGGCACATGGTGGGAACATGTTCAACTGAGGCAATCAAGACAGCCTTAGATAATTACTTAAATAGAAACAATATTCTAGACGGTGGGGAAAAGGCAGGAGAATGACATTACGTCATAAAACTCAGAGAGCTGGTGCAGATATAAAAGGCCAAATTACTTCCATCCGTACAATTCGGAGATTCTGGCTGGAAGGCAGTAATAAGCAAGGCTCATAGTCAGAAACAGCATCTTTTAAGGAGTCTAAAGGGGCACGGGCAGGGAGATTTTGGTCAAGGGAAGACCTATAAGAACAGTGAAGTGCAGGGTTGGCATTAAAGGGCAGCTTCAGACAGAGGAGCTAAACCGATCCTTTCAGCTCCAGTCTTCTTGAGGCATTTCAGATTGAAGACAGAGATCATACACCTCACAGGCTTGCAGAGAATCACCTGCAACTTTCAGCCATTAGAAAAGGCAATGGAGTGGTCATGGACGGCCCCCTATTTTAACAATGACTCTTTATAGACTCTCTTCCAGGCTGTCACTGAATGGTGGGAGGTTCTCTGGCTAAGAAAGCTCCATTGGAAAGTTAACTTTCTCTTCTAAATCCATGGCTTAATCCATTGAGAGACTGGTGACTCTCAGGGATAGTAACACCCAGCAGCTCAGTCAAGGGACTCTGGGTATACTTTTTGATCTGCAAGCTCACACACTGTCAATGACCACGTTTAGGCACTGCCAGTGCAAAGGATGGACAAAGCACCTGGAGCTGCCACTAGGTCCTTGTTCACCTGGGGTAAGCAGGGAGGGCCAATTGGATCTTACATTGATGGTTGATCAGCGGTTGCCTGCATCAAGAAGCTCTCCTCAGGTTGCTTTTTGAAGTGGGTTCATCCATTCCTCTGCAAGTGACACTGTTGGCTCCAGATGCTACGGTGATATGAGGGCTCTTGATCAATGGCTGGAGTACTTACGAAGCCAAGACCACCATGACTTCATATGATCACAGGAGCCATCAAAATCACCCAAGCCAACAGGACTTAATAAAATTAAATTTGTTATTAACTAGTGGACTTTATTAAAAATATGTTTTGTATTACATCTAGCATTCAAGTAAATGTATCACATCTACCATAATTATAGTGAAAATGGACTGTCATCATTTAACACCCAGACTTGCATGGACTAAAGATGGTATCATAAGGATACCATAAGATGATTATAATTATTTGACAAGTCCAGGCAACACACAGGGAATATGAACCGAGCTGGATTGGAATTACCATTTTAATCGAGACATTCAGTGAGGTTTTTGTTTCATACACACTTACAAGTTTTTGCACATAATGAGAAATGCAAGGTTACCTAAATTATCTGGCTTGTAATAAGACAATGACACAGGCACCAGAATCCACAAAGAAATTCAACAGCAAACTTTGAACAACAAAGGAGAGAGAACACAACATGGACTTAAACATCAAGAATACTAAAAATTCTTCTCTCCCTCTCTCAATATCAGACACCAGCATCAGTGAAAAAAGCAATTTGGGAAAACCACTGTTCAGTGAGAAATCTGCAAGCTGCAACACTCTTGAAAAAACTGAACAACAGATAAATGACTGGAACTGTGGTTTCACTCTCTTAACACATGGACTCTAAAATCTTTAGACTACAACTGCCTTTACAATCCTGCCTGTACGGACACACTTCAGCCTACCTCCTTTTTAAACTTACTACCTGCATTTGACAACACATTTTTATTATTTTGTTTTGGAATAGCAGATGATAAAATTTCTCTTCCTGTCCCCGAAGATAGCCTCGGAATTGGCCCCTTCATTTAGATCTAGTTAACAAAGTTTTTGAAGTGTGATAGCTCCATGCTAGAAAGGAAATTAAAAAATTGCTTTTGCTTTCAACTGAGGGGAGGTTAAAAAAGAGAGGACTGATCTCCCCTCCTCATCTGGCCATAACACACCATTAAACCTAACAATATGTTATGATCCAAGCTGGTATTAATCCTGAACAAGTCAAATTCCAAACTAAAACCTGTGTCATTAGATCCTAAACAGAGTTAATAACTCTTCTTCAGAATTCTCAGGTACAATCAAGTAGTGGACTCCAAAAAGCCCATTGTTAATGTATACACCACTTAAATGGACCCCATCTCCTAGAATACACTTAAAGCTTCATGTTTTTTTACTTAGTCTATTATTGTACTTGGCAGTTAGGAAACAGTTGCAAATAGGAAGCTGTCGTCCATACTGCATATGACCCATTGATTACATGAAAACACCAGGGTGCTTTCTAGTTGCATCCAGATTCCCTAATTGAATAAACAAGAAACATTTTGGTTCAATTACAACTTGCTGATCTCCTCCTTGCTACTTAATTCTTGACATTACTGTTCTGAGAGATTCTTTCATCATAATTCACTTTGTGTTTAACATTAATCCAGTAAGGCTTGACTCAAGGACCAGTGGTTCTAATTTAAAAATCATGCAATTCCTCTTTTGTTGCATTCTTGGCTGTTCTCAAGACTATGGCTGGGATCTTCCCATTTTTTTTTCTTTATTTAAACCAGATCTGAAAGTGGGAGAAATATCATGAAGGAAACCTGTAACCTACTAAGGTGAGAAAACCTACCAGATCATGTGGAAATCAGGCAAAAGATTGGCTGCCAAATGGTTTTCTGCTGGAATTAGGATCCCAGACCAGGAGGGTCACAGCTCAAAAACTTAAGGGCCTCACTTGGTTGCACAGCAGGAAGGTGGAACTTGGGCTATCCTGCCCAGCACTTAATTTAGGCAAGATTGGGAAGGTTGTAGAGTTTTGGGCAGCCATCATTCCACCTAATTCAGTTCAATTTCCACCTACAGGCCTACTGCTTTTGGGTCCAGGAGATTGCACCATGTATGTCAAAAGGTTGTGGATTCAAGCCCACTCTTGATACCTGGGCATAAAAATCTACTTGATACTGCACCACAAAACTGAAGAAGTGCTGTTGATTTCAAGTGCCATCTTTCAGATTTAATACTTAACCAAAAGCTCTGTCTACCATTTAAGGTGAATGTAAAAAAAAAAAAATCCCAAAGCACCATTTCAAAGAACACAGGAATTATCACCACTGTTTTGACCAGCACTTACCCCTCAACTGACATCATACATATAAATCATCATATGGTCTTTGCTGTGTGCAAAGTGGCTGCCACCTTTCATACATTACAACAGTGATTGCACTTAAAGTATTTCACTGGCTGCGAAGTACTCTTGGACATTCTGAAGTCATGAAAAGGACTATATAAATGCAAATCTTTCTTGCTTTATTCCAGCTCCTTCCTACTACCACTGTGCAACTTTCTCTGAACGGACACCAATGGTGCTCAATTCCCAGCCTTTGCTGTGCTATAACCTTGATTCACTCCCTTGTTTCCATTACACACTTTCACCAACGTTTCCTCTTCATAGCATTCCTCCTCATAGACTGAACTGATGCCATGCTAAATGTCCCAACAGCTCCCTGGATGTATAAACATTGCCAAAAGAACTCAGCTAATTACTTCATCTTAACTAGAAGACCATTCCTTGATCAACAGACCATAATGGAACATAATGGAAATAGTGACCCATGACAGGAAGCTCAACTTTCAATCGGCTTATCCAGATAGAATTTAACATAAATACAAAGCTTGAAACACATCTGTTCATGCTACAGTAACTATTTCTTACTAATCTACAATTCATAATTGAAGTTGCTGCTGGCTAAAATGTTCGCTGTTCATAGAACGTCTTGAAATGCAAAGAATCCCCATTGCTTATAATGACAACTGTTTCCTTTCTAGTTCAGGTTATGTTTTCCTGCCACAGCAAATACACATCAGGGCTCTAAAAGTGTAATTCATTCTATTTTGCCTTTTAAAATTTAAATGAAGGAAAGTACGATACAATTAATTGAAATAAAACTTCCTCAGAATGTCAGTAATCACCAACTTAGATGTGTCTGGATAAAAAACAATTTTTTTTTAAAAAGAAAATATGGTGCTACTTTGAATATAGTGAGTTGGGTTTCAAACCCAAAGATTAGCTATTTTCTTTCCTCCCTTTCTGCTTCAGCATAAATTTGAAAATAAAAACATTCTGTAACTGGTTATTGATTGTGCAAAAGAGGTATTCTACAGTAGTTCTCCAACTTGAAACAAAAAGAGATTGCTGGAAATGCACAGCAGGTCTGGCAGCATCTTCCAGTTCTCTAACTTGCCCTTCTTGTTAAGGCCCTGCATTCACTCATTATCAACAACAGCAAGGCTAAAATCAAGAACACAAGGCATGAATATGGAGTCCCTGAGACCACATTATACTACTCAAATAAAAGAAAGGTGGTACTTGGGATAACTGCTGGTCAGGATACTGAGGTGAACTCCTTGCTCTTCCTTCAACATGTACTGTGGGGTCTTTTATGTCCATTTTAGATGGAAGAGAATGGCTTGATTTATAAAGACATAGAGTCATACAGCACGGAAACAGACCCTTCAGTCCAACTCGTCCATGCTAAACACAATTCCAAACTAAACTAGTTCTACCTGTCTGCTCCTGGCCCATATAGCTCCAAATCTTTCCTATTCATATATCCATCCAAATGTCTTTTAAACATTGTAATTGTACCTGTATCTACCACTTTATCAGGAAGTTGACTTCACATGCAAACCGCTCTCTGTGTAAAAAATTTGCCTTTTATGTCTTTTTAATCTCCTCTCACCTTAAAAACGCGCCCCCTAGTCTTGAAATTCCCTGTCTTAGGAAAAAGACAACTATCATCAACTATCTATACCTGTCATTATTTTATAGACTTCTATCAGATCACTTCTCAACCTGCTCCGTTCCAATGAAAAAGTCCCAGCCTACCCGGCCTTTCCTTGTAACTCAAACCTTCCATACGCAGCAACATCCCAATAAATCCCTTCTGAACTCTCTCCAGCTTGATAATATCTTTACTATAACTGGGTGACCAGAACTGGACACAGAATTCCAAAAGAGGTCTCACCAATATCCTGTACAACCTCAACATAATGTCCCAACTCCAATACTCAAAGGAGTGAGCAATGAAGGCAAGCATGACAAATGCCTTTTTAACCATCCTGTATATATGTGGCACAAACTTTAAAGAATTATGTACCTGCACCCCTAGGTTCCTCTGTTCTACAACACTACCCAAGGCCCTGCAATTAATTGCATTTGTCCAGAATGAACTCCATCTGCCTTTTTTCAGCTCATTGACCCATTTGATCAAGATCTCTGTGCATTCGTGGAAAACCTTCTTCACTGTACAATATCACCAACTTTGGTGTAATCCGCGAACTTACTAAACATGCCTTCTATATTCTCATCCAAACGGTTTATATAAATGACAAACAAAAGAGGATCCAGAACCGATCCCTATGGAACACCACTGGTCACAGGCCTCCAGTCCAAAAAGCAACTCTCCACTATCACTCTCTGTCTCCTACCGTTAAGCCAATTACGTATCCAATTGGAAAGTTCACCCTGAATCCCATGTGACCTAACTTTACTAATTAGTCTCCCATGTGGAACCTTGTCAAAGGCTTTACTAAAATCCAAAGAAGCAACATCTACTGCTCTGCCTTCGTCAATTTTTTTTGTAACTTCCTCAAAAACACTATCAAGTTGGTGAGACACGATTTTCCTCACACAAAACCATGCTGGCCATTCCTTATCAATTTTTGCCTCTCTAAACGTCCATAGATCCTACCTCTTATAATCATCTCCAACAATTTACCCACAACCAAAGTTAGACTCACAGGTCTATAGTTCCCCAGTTTCTCTTTACAATTAAACAAAGGTACAACATTAGTCACCCTCCAGTCATCAGGCACTTCACCCATAGTTATAGGTGATGCAAATATTTCTACAAGGGGTCTCATAATTTCCTCCCTTACTTCCCACAACATGCTGGGATACATTAGATCAGGTCCCGGAGATTTATCCACCTTTGTATTCTCTAAGACCTCCCAAAATTCCTCTTCTGTAACGTGAACTTTTTTAAAACATCATAGTTTATTTCTCTGCATTCTTTGACTCCATTTCTTTCTCCACAGTAAAAACTGATGCAAAATATTCATTTAGTATCTCTGCCATCTCATGGGGTTCAACACAAAGATGACGTCCTTTAAGAGGCCCAACCCTCTCTCTAGTTTCCCTCTTGCTCTTAATGTATTTGTAAAATCTTTTTTGATTATCCTTAACCTTATCTGCGAATGCTATCTCATATCCCCTTTTTGCCTTCCTTGTTTCTCTCTTAAGAATGCCCCTACACTCTTTATATTGATTAAGAGATTCTGTTGAACGAAGTTGTCTATATCTAAAAAAAGTTCTTTTTTATTCTGGACCAAAACCTCAATAGCTTTATTCATCCATTGTTTCTTAATCCTACCAGTCTTACCCTTCACTGTAACAGTCTTGCCAAAAAGACAGCAACACATTGGCCATGCTCCCAAGAATCAGTCTACAGAAAGAAAAGTATTTTGTAAAACTCTATTTCTACAGGATTAGTTACTTCAATTTTGAATGCAGTCCCCCACCTAGTTCATGTTACAGAACTTTGAAAAAGTATATCTGAGGAAGTCTGCACTCACAAATGAAAGAATCACATCCTGATATAAATTTACTGAAATAATGGCAAACGAGTCAGAAAATGTTTAAAAAAAACACACAGCATAAAAAAAAACCAGGTGGCCTTACTCTTAAGCATTAACCTGATTTAATACTGAAGCAAGAAAAGCCAAAGCAGGAAGCATAAGTTCTAAATATCATATTTCAAAAGCAATAATCATATTTTTGATGTCCAATTCAAAGTTCCTCTAGTCTTATCTTGCCAGTGTAAATCAAAGAATATTTTGCCCCAAACAAAAATATATTAGCAGAGATTTTGCCAAACATATTGATTTTCTAACCCTATTTTCTACTAATTTTGCTGTTGCAACTGCAAACACCAGTGTTGACCAATTTTGTACAGATGTGCCTAGAACTGTAATTGCCATTGTGGATTCAATCTTCTAGCTTTAATTAATGGTGATGAACATTGCTTTTACTTGTCGTGGTTTTTGTTTTGTAATTTACAATTCATCATCCTTTTGCTCGGACATTTCTGTAGTTCTACTGCATAGAGAGACATAACTTTGGACATTAAGCTTTTGCGTCGTCACTCAGATGATGTTCCTCTTCCCTTCCTCCAAATATCTACGTTTTAAAATTGATCTTACAAATACATGGAGACCAATGATGACAAATAACAGTAAACAGACATGCCAAATTCTTGTAAATTTATCACACAGGATGGATGGTGGAAGCCAGGTTCCAGAAGCAGACTTATAGAAGTACTTTGGATCAGAGATAGTAGGAACTGCAGATGCTGGA
>NW_025971231.1:9722-10944 GCF_021869965.1 Rhincodon typus | reverse complement strand
TCTCTCTCTCTCTCTGTCTCTGGGTTTTGTCTTTCTCTCTGGGCTTTCTCTCTCTCTCTCTCTCTGTCTCTGGGTCTGCCTGTCCCTGTTCCCCGGAGACCTTAATGAACAGCAGGTGGCCATTCTGCCCACGGTGTCTGCTGGGCAGCTTGCCCGTGTTCCTGCCCGGGTCCGAACAGAGAGGCCGGGCTGAGACCGGGGGGTTAAACACACAAACCGCTCGCTCAGCGTCTGACAGAACGGGACCAGATCCAGACCGATCGACCCAACCATTGATTATAGAATGAAGTGTCCATTCGGCCTATCGCGCCTGTACTGGCTCTTTGACAGATTCGATCCCGAACAGACTATCCCCCGGTTGGGATTTCACCCAAAAGCCGTTGCTGAAGGTGTTCCTGGGGCTCCGGTACCTCTGGATTTGAGGATCTGGGTTTGCCCGGGCGATCCCAGAGTCTGGGATCCTTTCTCCCAGGGACCGGGATCCCACGGAATCCGAGCGGAATGGAAGCGAAATAAAAACCGAAGGAACTGCGGGCTGCTGTAAAATCAGACACTAAAACAGAAATTAAAACAGAAACTGTCCTGAGGAAGGGTCACTGGACCCGAAACATTCACGCTGATATTTTTCTGCATAGATACTGCCAGAGCTGCTGAGCTTTTCCAGCAATTTCTGTTTTTGTTTCGAAATTGAAGCGATATTGAGAGAGAGAGAGAGAGACTCTCCGAAAGGAACCAAAGCCGACAGTTAACTTGAAATGTTTTTACATTTTGTTTCACGGAAGTCCCAGGCAGGGAGAGAATGACAGCATTAAAACATACCCTATCGCTAACAGTCTCTGGGACAAGCTCGGGTTTCCTCCTTTGATGTTGCTTTCGACTACTGTTCATCTACAATATTATCCAGAAGCGTTTCCCGCCGGCTTTCTCAACTTATTCGTTTCATTACAAACGAAAGAATTTAAAGGTGAATTGTTTTGCTTCAGGTTCTCAAACATCGATTTTGTTTCGTTCAATCTAACCCCTATCGAAGAGATTTTGACTCATTTTACCGCCGTGATGAGGAACGGGACACGTTTCAATATTTCTTCACAGTGAGAGAAGGAGCTATACTGTACCCGCTCTGTCTCACACACACACAGGCTTAGAGAGAGACAGAGAGAAACAGAGAGACACACACACACAGGCTTAGAGAGAGACAGAGGGAAACAGAGAGACACACACA
>NW_025971231.1:7064-9712 GCF_021869965.1 Rhincodon typus | reverse complement strand
CATAGAGTCAGAGAGAGAGATGTACAACACAAAAATAAACCTTTCGGTCCAACTCTTCCATGCCGACTAGATATCCTAAATCAATCTTAGTCCTATTTGCCTTCTGTAGAGAAAGGTTGCTCTGAATTGAATATTTCTTCAGAAGAAAGAGAGGGAGAGACAGAGACAGAGAGACACAGCGACAGAGAGAAAGAGAGAGAGGAAGATAAAAAGACACGGATAAAGAGGGACAGAGACACGGAGGGAGAAAGACACGTAGAGGGAGAGGGTTTAGAGAGAGGGGCAGACAGATAAGTGAGAGAGAGAGAGAAAGAGATAGAGACAGATTCTGTGAGACACACACAGACACTACAGATAGTGAGAGACAGGGAGGGACACACACAGGTGAGAGACACGCAGAGACAGGGAGCCACACAGACAGAGACAGGGACATAAAGACAGAGATATATAGGGACAGAGATCTACAGAGATAAATAAAGACGAATAGAGACATACGTAAAGACAGAAACAGATATATAAAGAGACACAGAGACGAATATACAGGGACAGAGCCAGACAGGTAAACACAGAAACGCCAGAGATACGGTATAGAAAGAAACAGTCCGCACAGAGACACTGCAGTTAATTTGGACTAACACTCCAAGGAAATATTAGTCACTTTCTAGTTTAAGAACTAACATGAAGACAGAAATCCTTCCAAATCTGAAAGACCGGTGCTAATCCTGCAGCCCTTGCAAAACTGCAAAAATCATTCGATTTTTTAAAAATATGAAGTGAGATACCAAGCGAAAAAAATGACTAAGTGATTATTTGGATGGAGGATTTCACGATTAACTCTTCTCTCTCCTAAAGAAATATTCAATTCAGAACAGCTTTTCTCTAAAGAAAAGAAACATGACTTTATTACTTTGGGGGAAAAAGGTCAGAATTAATCCCCCAATAATTAATAATTTGCGAAAAAATAGTTTCCAATATTTCCCCTCCGCAGCTATTAGATTATATTTGTTTGATTTAATGGACAGACAGGGCCTTAACCAAATTACCCATTCGGCCTGTGAATGTAAGAGCCCAGCAATCTAACTCAATTATTCCACAATCCCACTCCTTAACCCAATCACCACATTAATACAGTTACACACACACACACACCGTTAAACCCACACCCAGTCCACTTTTCTATTTAATTGCTAAAGCCTGGACTGATTCCTATCACCTTTGTAGTTGTTGTTATTTGTTGTTGCTGCTGTGGTACGGTTTTACCTGTGGTGTATGGAGAGCTCTGGTGTTCCCGGAGAGATCCTAGATTGCAGTTAGCTGGTGTCAGAGTAGGACAGACCGGGCCGCTCCCGAAGCTGGAGCGAATGGGACTGTAATGCAAACTGTTAGCCTGGCTACAGGAACTGAAATCGGCGTATGCAGAAGCTTCCATCGCTGCCATACAGGAGTCGTACGAATTTAGGTACGAATAATCCATTTTATACATAAGAGGGACAGGTCAGGAACTGGGGGCAGAAGGGGAGATGGAGTTTGGGGGTGGGCGGGGGAAGAAACAAGAGATGAAGGAAGGGGTAAAATTTTACACACACACAACACACCACCACAGAGAGACAGACAACTGACTCTCTCCTTTTGGGAAACGGAATAAAACAAAATAAAATGTATCTATAGTCAAAGAGTCAGAGGCAAGCTCGCCCAGAAACTGGGTTCAGTCTGAATGAGCCAGTGTGAATGGCTGAGTTTTATCAGGAGCTGGTGGGTCAGTGGCCGGTAGCTACACAAGCCTCTAATAACCTTGACACTACTTTCAAACAATACCAAGGGCGGAGGGCCATTTTTTTAACATGACAATACATTTGCTGTCGATTGGGCTGATCAAGGGCTGGCTCACTGGTTCCAATCTCCTCCTCCCTCAGTAATTCCTCCTCCACCCTCCTCATTCTCTCATTCAGTCTCCCTCCCGCCCCTCTCTCTCTTCCTGACACCCCCCTCCTCTCTCTCTCTCTCGGAAATGCAACTTTCGTTCCTATCACCTTCTTGTTATTTATTTGTGTCTTTTTAAAAAAAACGTGTTGTTTGAAAGTTTCTACGGAGAGTTTTGCCTCCTCTAGCTGGTTCACCGCTGGAGAAGGGGGTCTCTGTGACCAGAAAATGGCCTGATTTGGAGCTGGGTGTAAACAGGGAGACTGAAGTCACCTTCTCGTCATCCGCCACAATCCGAGCCGCACAAAACCTCTCCAGCCCCGCACCGGGAGTTCCCCTGTCAGAGCTTCACTCACCAACATCTCTCTTACAAATCTCACTCTGAAGCTCTGCATTGTTTTCTTTAAAAATATTAAAATCCTTCACGAAACCAGCTTCCTGCGTGTGTTTACATCTCTAATCTTTAAAAAGGGTCCTGCTAATTCTCATTAACTCAAGTTATGACGAAGTACAATAAGAACAACGTTGGAGAACAACATTTGCGAAGCTGATTCTAACTAGAGGACAGGCGGCTGCAGCCTTTCAGCGCGCTCTCTCGCTGCTTTCTCACTCCCTCTCTCCCACACTCTTTCACTCCCTCCCACCCTCACTCATTCACTCCCTCCCTCACTCTTTCACTCCCTCCCTCACTCTTTCACTCCCTCCCACCCTCACTCATTCACTCCCTC
>NW_025971231.1:0-7054 GCF_021869965.1 Rhincodon typus | reverse complement strand
TCATTCACTCCCTCCCTCTCTCCCTCACTCTTTCACTCCCTCCCACCATCACTCATTCACTTCCTCCCTCACTCCCTCTCTCCATCACTCTTTCACTCCCTCCCATTCTCACTCATTCACTTCCTCCCTCACTCCCTTCCTCACTCCATCCCTCCCACTCACTCATTTACTCACTCTTTCATTCATTCACTCCCTCCCTCACTCCCTCCTTCCTTCCCCCTCACTCATTCACTCTCTCCCTCCCCTGGGTGTCAGTCCTGAACCTGAATCCCACTGCACCACCTCCCCCCCACTCCCCGGCCGCCAGGCAGCTCCCGGTCCGGGGCTAACCACCACGTTCACCCCCACCCCCCACCGAGGAGGGGGGGGGATCTATCTGGGATATCTCCCCCATTCAATGTAGCCGCAGTGAATAAATTCTTCACCCCATCCCAGTGAGAATAGGGAAAGAGGGACTTTAAATATATAATTTGATAAAATTGTCAGGAGTGTGATTTCCACTCGGCCGATGTCTCTGTGTCTTTTTTAACGAGAGATTTTCCTTTCCTTTAATAAAAACATTAAAACCAGGAGCAGGATTTGCCCGGATAACGTCCCGACATCGGCCAGGATTCCCCAAGGATTCTTCAGGCTTCACCCCAACCCCCAGGCAGAGTCCTCGGGGGCGGGGTGAGATTGGGGATCCACAAGGGGACAGGGCGGGAGGGGGTGGGAGTTGATAGAGAGAGGGAGGGGTTGTTAGTGAGAGAATGAGGGGTATTTGTGTGGGGGTGGTAGTGAGAGAGAGGGGTATTTGTGGGAGTGGTAGTGAGAGAATGAGGGGTATTTGTGGGGGGTAGTGAGAGGATGAGGGGTATTTGTGGGGGTGTTGTGAGAGAATGAGGGGTGTTTGTGGGGGGTAGTGAGAGGATGAGGGGTATTTGTGGGGGGGTAGTGAGAGGATGAGGGGTATTTGTGGGAGGGGTAGTGAGAGGATGAGGGGTGTTTGTGGGGGGCGGTTGTGAGAGGATGAGGGGTATTTGTGCACAGACAGAGAGACCCAGAGGCACACACAGAGTACCAGGCTGGCTCTCGGCACTGGGGTGCCCAGCATCACCAGGTTTATCCAGTTTGGGAGCAGCTTGTGCTGAGAGTCAGAGCAACAATATTCTCAGACTTTTCATTAAAAAAAAAACACCTTCGCTTCAGGAGATTAAACAGACAGAGCAGAGAGTCATTAACTGGAGGAAGCCCCTCTCCTTTCTCTCCCTCTCTCCCCCCCCCCCCCCCCCGCCCCCTATTCCCTCCCCCCCCCCACCCCTGCTCACCCCGACCCCTCTCTCTCTCTCTGTCTGACATTAGCCTGAGGGACTCCGAGCCAACACTTTCCGCTTGTGACTGGGAACCGGGAGATTTCACTCTGTCTCCGGCTCTCATCCCCTTCTCCTGTTGGATTTATTTTGTTTTGTTTGTTTTATTTTCTCTGCTTCCCCCTATATATCCCAGTGTGAACCCTCCTCCTCCTTTCCCTACACCTGTCCCTCTCTCTCTCTTATCTCACAATTGGCTCTGTCGAGATAACTCCCTTCTCTCTTGCTTCTTTCCCAACTCACCCATTCTGCCCCTCTCTCTCCCGTCTGTATTCACTCTGTTCCTACCTCTCCCTCTCTTTCTCTCTCCTGTTCATCTCTCTCCCTTTCTCCATCCCATTCCTGTCTTTCCCAGCTCTTCTCTTCGTCTCTGTGTCTCACTTTTCCCATCTCTTCCAGCTGCTACATTCTCTTTCTCCCTCACTCTCTCTCTCCCTTTCTCTCTCTCTCTCCCTCTCCCCACCTCTGGCCGTGAATTGCCCTGCACTGTTCTTCTGAAATAGAGAAGGGCTATTGGGGATCGGGGGCTATTGGGGATCGGGGCTATTGAGAATGGGGGCTATTGGGGATCAGGGGCTATTGGGAATGGGGGCTCTTGGGAATGGGGTCTATTGGGGATCAGAGGCTATTAGGGATTACAGCAATAGCATGAATGGTGCATTTGCAGGGGGTTAACTTCACCCTTCATCAAACCCAAAGATGAGTACTTCACATTAAATCTGGAATTTACACTAAACTTTCTTCAGGGATTGTCAGACACTTTCCTTCGGCAATGGGTCATTTACAATTTTTTTGAAAGAACCATTAAGTTTTTCCAGCCGGGTTCTCCAGCGACCCAGGGAGAGTTAACATCGAGTGTGATTCACAGACCCAGCCACTTACAGTGAGACCAATGAATGGAGTTACATTGTCTCAACAACAAGTCCCTCAGTCCCTTCATTCTGGAGAGGACTGGGGGGTGGGCACGACACCTGAGGGTGAGGTCCCAAACTCATCAGAAATGTGAGAGGTTTGACTCTGTCCAAAGATTCCTGGTAAATCCTGAAACAAAATGCTCTGTTTATCTCTTTGTGTCTCAAACTCTGTGTCTGTCTCTGTCTCTATGTGTCTGTCCCTGTGTCTGTCTGTCTCTCTGTCTCTCTCTCTCTCTCTCCCTTACTTTCTGTCTGTCTCTCTCTGTGTCTCTCTTACTCTCTCCCTCTGTCTTTCTCTCTTTCTTTTTCCCTTCTGTCTGTCTCACCCTGTCTTTCTATCTCTTCCCTATCTCTCTCTTCCTTTCTCTCTCTCTTCTTCTGTCTCTCTCTACATCTCTCTCTGTCTGACTCACTATGTCTCTCTTTCTTTCTCTGTCTTCCACTACCTCTCTCTCTGTACCTGATTCTCTCTTTCTTTCTTTCTCTCTCTCCCTCCTTTTGTCCCTCTGTCTCTCTCTACCTCTCTCTGTGTCTGACTCTTTCTCTTCTTCTGTCTCTGACTCTCTCTACCTCTGTTTCCCTCTCTCTTTTTCTCTGTCTCTCTCTCTGTCTCTTTCTTTCTGTATCTCTCTTTGTCTCTCTCTCTGTCTCTTTCTACCTCTCTGCCTGACTCTCTCTGTCTCTCTTTCTTTCTCTGTCTCTCTCTACCTCTATCTGTCTCTTTTTACCTCTCGCTCTCTGGCAGACTCTCTCTCTCTGAGGGTCAGATGTTTTTCAATGTTAAGCTGCTGCAGTTCGATTGGAAATGCAGTAAAGCTGAGAGGAGACAGCAGGAGGCTTCAGATAGCGACACTGCAACTGCAGTGCATCCCTGAGAACTGGTGCTTTTTGAGAAGGAAGGATCGGAAGGGACAAAATGAAAGGAAGGGTGGAATATTTAAAGGGGATAGGGAGATGGGAATAGGTGATAGTGACGGGATGTAGGACAATTTTTAAAAGCAGCAAATGTGGCTGTTTGCATACTGCAGACAGGAGCCCAGTCTTTTGGTTAAGGAGGCAGAGAGAAGTTAATGGTGAACATTGTAAAATCCCTGGTTTAATCTTAGCTGGAGGATTGAGTTCAGTCCTGATTTCCATACTTTAGGAAGAATGTCAAGGTTTTGGGGAGGGGTGGAGGCGGTTTTCCAGAATAGGAGAAGGGGTGAGGGGTTTCAGAAAAAGCAGCAAACCTGAACATTGGGAACATATTAGAACTCAGCAAAAGCACCAGAAGTTTGATCAAAAGGGAGAAAATAGAGTAGGAGGGCAAACTTCCAAGGAACATAAAGACTGACTGTAAGAGCTTCTATAAATATGTGAAGAGAGAAAGATGAGCAAAGTCAAACACAGGTCCCTTACAGCCAGAAGCTGGGGAAATTATAATGGGATACAAGGAAATGGCAGAAGAGTTGAACACAGCCTTTGGCTCTGGGTTCACAAAAGAGGACACAGATAACTTCCCAGGAATGTTCAGGAACCAAGGGTGTAGTGAGAGTGCACAGTCAAAGGAAACCTATGGATTTCCTCTATGGATCCAACTGATAAATTGGAGATTTTGTAAGAGATTAATAGATATTGTTGGTGGAATGATTGTGTGAAGGAACATGGAACAGTAATGGTTAAGTGAAGCTGAGATATCGATCAGCCAGAAATTCACTGAATCCTGAAACAGGTTTAAGGAGCAGAATGGTCTTCTCCACTTTTGTCTACGTTGGAATCATTCTGTTGTTGAGTTACCTGAGGTTCAAATGAAGAGAACAGGACAATGCTCCCAGGATCATTTGGTCTATTATCTAAAGTGTAAATGCAGGCATATGGGAGTTGGGGATCAGCAGAGAGTATGGCTGTGTTCAGACAGTCTTTCTCTCAGTAAACTCCACTCAGCTTGGACTCAGAACTTTCAGGAAGGCAATTCCAAACCCTGAGACTCCATCCAAAACAGCAAGTTAAAAGTTTGAATGCCTACAGTGTGGAAACAGGCCCTACAGCCCAACAAGTCCACACCAATCCTCAGAGCATCCCACCCAATCTATACATCCCTGAACACTACAGGCAATCCACCTAACCTGCACATCTTTGGGCTGTGGAGGAAACTGGAACACTAGAAGGAAATCCACGCAGACACAGGGAGAATGTCCAAACTCCACACAGACAGTTGCCTGATGCTGGAATTGAACCCGGGTCCCTGGTGCTGTGAGGCAGCAGTGCTAACCACTGAGCCACTGTGCTGCCAAGTTTGGACCATCCCACCATATGTGGTAGTTCAAGGCAGAAGTTCACCATTACCTTCCTATGGGGCAAACAGAGATGGGGAATAAATGCTGGACCTATATTCTGGAAATAGGTTAAGAAAAGTGGGTGATTTCTCCTGGTGTTTGGATCATTATTCATCCCTCAATCAAGACCAGCACACATCAGTCATTTGACAATATTATTCTTGCTTGTCAACTGAGTGATACCTTTTTCTTGTTCCCTTTGAGATTTTCCATTCTTGTGGTTCTGTCCAGGTCAGTGTAGGATGAAAAGTTTTGACAACACTCTCTTTATTTCCAGCAAATTTTTGGGCTGTAATTTGGGTCTTTCTGATGCCAAGTGTCTGATCATTTGGTCCATGAACATACAAATGAGTGACAGGGAGAACATGCTCCTATCACTGGAAAACCAAAGGGCACAGATTTATAATCAGAAGCAACGTTGATGTGAAGTGACATTCGAGGGGTTAGGGTCTGGAATGTACTGTCTGAGAGTGTGGGGGAGGCAGGTTCACTCAAGGGGTTAGGGTTTGAAATGTAATGTTTGAGAGTGTGGGGGAGGCAGGTTCACTCGAGGGGTTAGGGTTTGAAATGTAATGTTTGAGGGTGGGGGGGGGCGGCAGGTTCACTCGAGGCTTTCAAATGGGGATTGCCTAAAAATTGCACATTTGGGAGGGGGGACGCTGGGTTCAGGCTAGAAGGTTTGCTCCTTCAGAGAGGCAGGTTAGATATAATGGGCCAAATAGCCTCCTTTTGTACAGTTACCATTCTATAATCTCAGATGGTTCTACAGCTACACAGTTCCCCTCCATGAACAAACGACAACAGGCTCTGGTATACAGTCAGAGGGGAACCTTCCTCCCAGAAATGATCTCTTTGACCATTTGTGTCAATATCAAGCAGGTGTTGCTCAGATTTAGACAAAATGGGAATCCAGGGGCTTCTGATTGCAGTTCTGATTTGTACAGTTAAAAGTCTCTCTGATTGGCCATGTTTATTCCCCCCTTTCTATTGGTTTAGTGTGTGTCCTGTCTGTCAGCCTCTTGGTCAAGTGAAGAGATGAAAAGCAAAAGTGTGCAAGAGATCAGGTTTTTTGTTCATTCTGTTACTTGTCTCCCTTGGTTACAGAGTGCTGGGGAAAGTTTGTTCAGTAAATATCCTCGAATCTTGCTGCAGAACGTCGAGTCGCTGTAAAGTTTTGTCTCACTCTTCAGGACAAATGGGAAAAAAAACAACTTTCACAATAATTTATACCTCTGGTTATGACTGGCTGGTGATCAGGTACAGCTGTGTATGAAGTGTTTTCTACAAATGTCTTCTCGCATCATTCAAACAATTTATTTGTAACTATCACCTATGATTAGACAGTGGTTTCTCTGGGGCAGCATCACTAGGGACAATTAGATCTTTAAATAACCATGGGAGATATTAAAGGTGGGGAACATGCTCAATCTCCTGGATTTTGAGATTCCCTCAGTAACATTGAGCTCAACTGAATCAACTTTAAACTCCTTTAAACTGACCTATTTCAGGAGAAACACAGTAGGCAGTCTCTCAGTATTGTGATGGGGATTTCTGCACATTAATGTCCTAATGCCTGTGAGAAGTGTATAAGGACGACTGGGAACGACAAGGGACAGAAGCAGACAGAGATATAGAGACAAGGATACCGAGCAGAAACAAGGAGATACCAGAGACGCAGATGGACAGAGAAAGAGGCCAGTATGTGTCTGCCTCTTTTTTCTGAGGCTCTCTCTGCCTCTCTCCCAGACTGATAGACAGACAGAGAGACAGATGAAGCTAGACACAGATAGAGAGGGAAAGAGAGACATATACACAGGTAGAGCTAGAGAGAGAGAGAGAGAGATGCACACAGACTGACAGAAAGAGAAACAAACAGGCAGACAGACAGAGAGAACCATGGAGAAACACACAGAGAGACACTCAGACAGAGGGAGCCAGAAATAGGGAGACATGTGCAGACAGAGAGAGGCAGAGAAAGAAAGACACACGCACACACGGACAGAAAGACACACAGGCAGGGGAACACAGATAATTAGAGAGAGGGAAAGGCAGGCTCAGGCAGAGTGTGCACAAGAGAGAAATACACAAACGAAAACACAGATTGTGCGAGACAGGGTCAGATAAAAGTACAGGAACAGCAGTGAGGAAAGATACGGAGAGCATATGATGAGCAGAATAAGAGGTGTCACAGAGATTTAGATACAGATACAGACAGGAAGAGAGTGAGACATAAAGGAGATAGAAGCAGAGAGTAAATAGATGCTAGAAGATAAAACTGGGAGAATGAGAAAGAGAGACAGATCAAAAGAGAATAGAACACCAAAAATACAAAATGGGAAATTGTCCAGACAGTAACACCGAGAGAAGGGGAGAAGAAGGGAGAGTGATTGAAAGAGATTGGAATTGGGAGAATGAGAGAGAGGGAGAGAGAAGGAGAACAAATATGTATCAGTAACAAAAGTAACTGAAAGACATG
>NW_025971230.1:0-10946 GCF_021869965.1 Rhincodon typus | reverse complement strand
CTACTATCTCTGAATAAAATGCACCAATCATCTTTCACTTCGTAATGATATTATAAAGGGCGGAAACGAAGTTTGAACATATACATGGAAAGGTCGAAACTGAAGGATTATAAATCAATTTTATTAAAGTTCTTTCTAAAATATGCAGAATTTTTAATACAGTGAGACATTTTAGATTCCATGAATTGAAAACTAATTTTTTTAAGATCCAAGAACTGACTCAGCAAGAATTGCAAACTTGGTATGCCATTAAAATCCTCATTCCCACTCATTTAATAAGGAGCAATTATTTCAAGGATTTTTATAGCAAGACGAATGCAGTCAAAGTTGAAATTCTGGTCTGTTCCATACTCTTTAAACTTCTTCCATAAACTCTTATGGTACCTTGCTGAAAGGTCTCTGGAAGTTCATGTACACCACATTCACTGCATTTATGCCTTTCACAATCTCTCTCAGCTCCTCACTTCACAATCTTCCCTTTTACAGAAGTGCACTGCTTCCAGGCGCATTACTGCAGAAGCACTACCATGTCCAGTGATAGAGCCATAGAGAGATACAGCATATAAAAAGACCCTTCAGGCCAACTCGTCCAATCCGGCCAGATATCCTAAATAAATCTAGTCCCATTTGCCAGCATTTGGCCCATACCCTCTAAACCCTTCTTATTCTTCTAACCCATTCAGATGCCTTTTAAATGTTGTAATTGTACCAGCCTCCACCACTTCCTCTGGCAGCTCATTCCATACACGCACCATCTTCTGCATGAAAAAGTTGCACCTTAGGTCTTTTTAAATCTTTCCCCTCTCACCTTAAACCTATGCCCTCTAGTTTTGGACTCCCCTACACTGGGAAAAAGACATTGCGTCTATTTACTCTATCCATGCCCCTCATGATTTTATAAACCTCTACAAGATCACCCCTCAGCCTCCGACACTCCAGGGAAAATAGCCTCAGCCTATTCAGCCTCTCCCTATAGCTTAAACCCTCCAACCCTGGCAACATCCTTGTCAGTCCTTTCGGAACGCTTTCGGGTTTCACAACATCTTTCCTATAGAAGGGAGACCAGAATTGTAAGGAGTAGAATTCCAAAAGTGGCCTAACCAATGAGCTGAACAGCCACAACATAACCTCCCAACTCCTATACTCAATGCACTGACCAATAAAGGCAAGCATACTAAATGCCTTCTTCACTATCCTATCTTCCTGCGACTCCACATTCAAGGAACTATGAACCTGCACTCCAAGGTCTCTTTGTTCAACAACACTCCCCATTAAGTGTATAAGCCCCGCCCTGATTTGCCTTTCCAAAATGCAGCACCTCACATTTATCCAAATTAAACTCCATCTGCCATTCCTCTGCCCATTCGCCCATCTGATCAAGGTCCCATTGTACTCTAACCTTCTTTGCTGTCCACTACACCTCTGATTTTGGTGTCATCTGCAAACTTACTAACCATACCTCCTGTCCTCACATCTAAATAATTTATGTAAATGACAAAAAGCAGTGGACCCAGCACCAATGCTCATGGCACACTGCTGGTCACAGGCCTCCACTCTGAAAAGCAACCCTCCACCACCCTCTGTCTTCTACCTCTGAGCAAGTTGTGTATGGAAATAGCTAATTGTCCCCTTATTCCATGTGATCTAACATTGCTAACCAGTCTACTAGCTTTTGAACAAGATGTTAGACTCAAACCAACCTGCCCTCAGTTCAGATTCTGCCCACAGTCTCTGCTAAGTTGCAGCTAACGAAATTGTGCATAGAAGGCCCCATATATGGGACAAAAATAAATTAACAAATATAGTTTTTGTGATTTTGTTTGAGGGCCTAGACATGAGGAGAACTTACTTTGTATTCTTTGAATAGTGTCATGGATTATTTCATGCTCACCCGAGATGATGGGAGTTTTGGCGACACATCTAGGAGAATCATGTGAGAAGTTGGATGAGGCCTTTCTCGAAGTCAAGAACAACTCATTGCATTTTCAGAGTCTCAGGCATCAAGACGAGATTCTTGTCTTTGAATGGCAGAATGCCAATTGACAGGAATTATTGCTCATCAATAGCCTCATTAACTGAAAATCTTGCCTCGTAAATATGTTGCTTCCTATTCTCCCACCAGCAATGATGACAGTGGTCATCAACTATTCCCAACACGAAAGTCAGAGTAGGTACCTGGCAACTTCAGCTCACTAGTTAGTCCTGCAGGCTGCCATCTTGAACAGCTGGCAATAATGTCTCAGGGCACACTCCAGGGCACCAGCCACACTTGCGGGTATCTAACACCTGTCAGCCTCTCAGGAACCTCTTCGTACTTTTCCAATCCACTTACCAGGTGTTTCTGCACTTTAAAACCAGCAAGTAGCATTGCAGTGATGCTACAAGAATGCATGGACAGGCACACAACTCCCAGATTGGACCAGGCTGCATCTCAAAATTGTTCACCTGCTCTCTTTGCACTCACTCACTTTGTGCATTCCCAGGTGCTCACTGCCTTGCTTTGCATATTTGCGCTTTACTCCCTACCCACCAATCAGAACTACCAAGGTCACCTTACTTCAATCTTGCCTTACTGTTTAGCACAGATACAAAGGCAGGAGGCTTGATGTGGTAGTCAGTAGTTCTCAGTCAAGTAATGGGAGATATCCTTCAGTCAAGGTATCCCAACACAGTAGGCTAAGAGCAGATCAGTATCAATCCAGAAGCTTGGACACAGTCAGTCAGATACTTAGGGTTATCATCAGGATCCTCTCCTAGTAGGGGGTGAAAGCCAAATGACAGACAGCTCATCACCCATTTGACTCTCTGTACCTTTTTGAGAGCTGTTTCCTCCTAGACTAAGAGAAAGCGTGAGATTAAGTGGAGTAAACATGTGATAGCAGAGAGAAGAAAGTGGGACTTACCCTGACCAAGCAGAGACCGTCACTGACCTTTTTCCTTCACAACTAGGTATTCGTCCAGATAGCTGAGACCTCACTGACCCAGATGGCAACCTCAGACCAGGCTGGCAAGGTCTGTTGCCATGCCATCCTCTGCCAGCCCTGGGAGAACAGGACATTCCTGCTCTGCACCACCCCATCCAGCAAGACTTTCAGGTGTAAGTCTGCAAAGCAGGATGCCAATTATCCCTTATCTGCCACATCTGGGGCAAGTGTTTCCCATCCCTAGTTACCCTTGAGAAGGTGGTGGTAAGCTGCCACTTGAACCACTGCAGTCAATACACTGCAGGTCGACTCTCAATTCTGTCATCAGGGAATTCCAGGATCTTGACACAGCAACAGTGAAAGAATGGGACTATATTTCCAAATCAGTATGATAAGTGACTTGGAGGAGAAATTGCATGCATTGGTGTTCCCATGTATCTGCTGCCCTTATCCTTCTAGACAGAAGCGGTCGTGGGTTTAGAAGGGGCTGTCTAAGAATCTTTGGTAAATTTCTGCAGTGCACCTTGTAGATAGTACACTGCTGCTACTGTCCTTTGATAGTAGAGGGAGTGGATGTTTGCAAATGTGATGCCAATGAAATGAGGTTGAGGGGTGACCTAATACAGGTTTATAAAATCATGACAGCCATAGATAAGGTGAATAGCAAAGGTCTAATCCCTAGGGTAAGGGAGTTCAAAACTAGAGAGCATAATTTTAAGGTGAGAGGAGATAGATTTAAAAAAGGACCTGAGGGGCAACATTTTCACACAGAGGGTGGTTCATATGTGGAATGAACTGTTCCGAGGAGCAGGGCACATTTTGCTCCCACAATGGTTTAGATTTTGCAGCTTTCCTACGGTCCATATGCTTGTTCAAGAGGTTGCTCCTAACTGAATTTTATACTTCACTGGTTGTGACCTTGCACCAACCATGCCTCTTACCTCATGCAGGGCCATTCCCGTGGTTCCACATGGTACCAAACTTCATCCCTTTAAAGAACGGTCTCTCTCGCTTGGCAGAGTCTTGTGACCAGCAGTGGTGTTTCTGATAGCGTTTCACACTTGCCCCCACAAACCCGGGATAATCAGATTTCATCTGGTGCGGAGACTTCTCCCCATTAATAACACTGTTGGAGCTATCCCTGTAGTTGCATGAAATGTAGTCCTATAATCAAACAGGAACTGGGACCATTTGGTATCCAGTGAAGCTGCAGGCTGTTTCTTCAAGCCTACCTTCAAAGTTTAAACTACTCTTTCTGACATGCATTTGGATGGGGGATGGTATGGAGCTGTCCTTTCTGTCAAATACCATTTGACATTAGGAAATACTCAAGTTCCCTGCTGTTATCATTGACCAAATCTTCCCGGAGTCTGTGTATTGCAAAAACCATGCGAACTTTTTCTATCGTCATTCCCATCTTTGACAAATGAATTCTATGCACATCCAGTCACTTTGAGTGGGTATCTATGATGACTAAGAACATTGAGCCCATGGAAGGACCTGCATAGTCAACGCATAACGAAGTCCAGGGTTTACCTGGTCACTCTCACTAAACGTCTGCGAGCTATTGGTGGTAATTTTTGTCTTTGTTGGTGCTCTGCGCACTGCCTAACCAATGCTGCTATGTCTGCATCTAATCCTGGCCAGCAAACATACCTTCTTTCCAACATCTTCATTTTGGAAACCCTGGATGACCCTGGTGGAGTTCAGCCAGTGTCTGGTAGTGACCTTTGCTCGGTACAATCACTCTGGCTCCCCATAATAATATGCCATCCTCTCCTGTGATCTGGTCTCTCCAGGTCCAAAAAAAGGTTTCAGTTCTGGTTATGACAGCCATTTGGTTTCCTTAACCATCACCAGCTGTTTCAGTTTTGCCAGGACTGGATCTTTCTGCATTCAAAGTCTGTTATTGTCAGCTGCGACTGGAAGTGTGTCCAAAAAATTTAAAGCCATTACATACTCTTCTAGTGATGGGACTATTGGTGGTGTATCTGCCAGCAGGAGGCAGCTCAATGGATCCTCATTTGTTGCTTGGCCTCCTGGACAGTGTTCTGACTTATAATTATACGTACTTAGAATTAGACCCCACTGTGGAATTTGGCCTGAAGTTATGGGCAGTACTGCCTTGTCCCCTAAGTAGATCTAGCAGGGGTTTGTGGTCCATTATCATCACAAATTTACTTTCATACAAAAGGTATTGGTGGAACTTCCTGACTCCAAATATGACTGTAAACCTTCTTTCTCTATCTGGGCACATTCACGCTCCCCATTAGCCAAAGTCCTGGATGCATATGCTATTGGGCGCTCCTCTCCATTGGATCACCTACGAGCTAACACTACCCTGATGCCATACAGGGAGGCATCACATGTCAATACCAGATCTCGCTTAGGATCATAGTGTGCCAACACCTTACAGGATAATAGTCATTTTTTCCCTTCCCTGAAAGCTATGTTTGGCTGTGCAACCATTTCCAAGGTTAATGCTTTCTCAGGAGTTGATGCAAAGGTGCCAGGATGGAGACCAGGTTTTGGATGAACTTTCCATAATAATTCACCAATCCAAGGAAAAGACCTGAGCTCTGGTACAGACATGGGAGCTGGGACTTCTTTGATCACATTCACTTTATCTTCCAACAGGCGTAACCCAGTCTTGTCAATGCTGTAGCCCAAGTAGGTCACTTGGAAGGTCTGGAACACATATGTTTCCCTTCTAAGCTGGAAAAAAAACATCTAAGGACTACGTCCAAGTTCTATAAGTGCTCCTTATTGGTCTTCCTGGTTTTTAGCACATTATCTAGACAAATGCTGATCTGGGTAAATCTTGTCATCAAGTGTCCTCCATTGTCCACTGAAAAATTGCACAAGCTGACGATACACCAAATGGCAGTCTTGTATATTGGTACAAACCTTAATGCATGTTAATTGTAGCATACCTCTCACCACAATTGCAAGTACACATGACTCATGACCAGCTTCACGAAGGACAGCGCACCCCCACACCGCCGCCCCCACCCCAGGGAAAGTTAGGCTCCTAATAACTAAAAACAAGCTGTGGGTCCGCAAGCTGTCGTCAGCAGAATTACTCATTGCTTTTCATCTGCTCCAATGTCATTTTCCTGGAAAAAAACTAACGCATTCCTTCAACATACTGGGCCCAGTCTTTGTTGGCAGGGTCAAATGAGTAAAGCTTCCCAATTAATGGCATGATGCCAGAGATGCTTATCCCAACTCGAAGATGACTGTTGTGAGCATGTTTCTTCAGGAACGTGCTTTACTATTGTCACCACTGAAATAACTCCACACAGAGGCTGATATCCTGTCACTAGATCACCCTTTATTTATATGTGGCAAGTCCTTGACACTGGTCCAACTCACTCAGAGGTAGGTCTTAGAGTGTCAGAATGTCCTGTACTCCTCTTTTTATCTGTCAGCCAGGGATCCCTGATTGGGGCTGTTAATCTGGTCCAATCAGGGAACTCATTTTCTATAAGCTCCACCTGGCTGACCTCTACAATCACTATTAACAGCATTTAAAAGCCATTTGGTTTGGACAGGTATTTGAATAGGAAAGGTTTAGATGAATATGGCCTAAGTGCAGGCATAGGGGAACAGTTTAATTTTAGAAACCTGGTCAGCAAGAACGAGTTGGAATCTATGACTCTAAGCGGGCTGCTTTTTCCTGGATGGTGTCAGGTTTCTTGTGTGTTGTTGGAGCTGGACTCATCCAGGCTAGTGGTGAGTATTCTAATACTCTCCGGACTTGTCCCTTGTAGATGACGTCTCTGGGGAGTGAAGAGGTGAATTACTCACTGCAATATTCCTAGCCTTGCACCTACTCTTGTAACGATTGTATTTAATATGGAGTGAACAGTTGAGTTTCTAGTCAATGGTAACCCCCAAGATGTTGATTAGGGGGATTTAATGATGGTGATGTCAATGAATATGATGGCCCTTTGGTTAGATTGTCCCTTATTGGAGATGGTCATTGCCTGGCATTTGTGTGGCACTAATGTTATTTGCCACTTGTCAGCCCAAACTTGGATATTGTCCTGGTCTTGTTGCATTTGAACATGGACTGCTTCCATATCTGAGGAGTTGTGGATGGTACTAAGACTGCGCAACCACTAACAAACTTCCACACTTCTAATCTTATGATGGAGGGAAGGTCAGTGATGAAGCAGCTGAAGGTGGTTGGGCCTAGGACACTACCCTGAGGAACTCCTGCAGAGAGGTCCTGGAGCGGAGATGACTGACCTCGAACAACTACAACCATCTTCCTATGTGCCAGTTGTGACTCCATCCTGCAGAAAGTTTGCACCTAGTGCTAGTTTTACTGAGGATCTTTGATGCCCAACTCCGTCAAATGCGGCCTTGATGTCAACGGCTGTTACCGTCACCTCACCTCATCTGTTTTGTCCATGTTTGAACCAAGGCAGACCCAAACTGGGCGTCACTGAGCAGGCTCTGCTTGATAGCACTGTTGATGACACCTTCCATTACTTTTCATAATTGATGATCAAGAGTAGACTGATGGGGTGGTAATTGGCTGGGTTGGATTTGTCCTGCTTATTAAGTACCTGGGCAAAGTTCAACATTGTTGGGTAGATGCCAGTGTTGCAATTGTACTGGAAGAGCTTGTCTAGTGGAGCAGAAAGTTCTGGAGCACAGGTCTTCTGTACTATTGCCGGAACGTTGTCAGGACTCAGTCTTTGCAATATCGTGCCTCAAATCATTTCTTGGTGTCAGAATTAACTGAATTAGCTGAAGATTGGTATGCGGGACTACCAGAGGAGGGTGAGATGGAGCATTCACTCGGCATTTGTGGCTGAAGATTGCTGCGATTGCTTCAGCCTTATCTTTTGCATGGACGTGCTGGGCTGTTCCATCATTGAGGATGGAGGTATTTGTGCAGCCTCCTCCAGTTAGTTGTTTAATAATCCCTCCAGTCATGAATTGTGGTGGACAGCAGAGCTGGAGCCTGGAGTCACATGTAGGCCAGACCAGGTAAGAAAGGCAGTTTTCCTTCCCTAAAGGGCATTAGTGAACCAGATGGGGTTTTTACTGCAATTGGAGATAGGTTCCCAATGATTAGTACTGAGACCAACTTTTTAATTGAATTTGAATGTTAAGGTTCGAACTCATGCATCTAGGACATGAGCCTGGGCTTTTGGATTACTACCATTACTGTCATTTATATTATGTCACCATTGGCTCTTAACCTAATATGAGGATTGTCACAAATAAATACAGAGAAAATGCTGGAGTGGTCTCTTCAGAACCAGAGTCATACCAGGCTTGAAATATTTACTTTATTTCTCTCTCTCTCTCCACAGGTCCTGCCAGATTTGTGGAGTTTCTCCAGCACTTGCTGGTTTTGTTGCAGACTTTCTGCAAACCACCCCCCACCCAACAGTATTTGCTTTTACAGGAGATTCTTCTCATCCTGGATTGGCCTGATAAAACATTCTTTTTTTCCCTTCACAAAGCATTTCATATTGCATTATACTTATTAAGAAGGCCTTTTTGCTTGTGTCAGATCCTTAGCTGCAGTCAGGAAAAAATCATATTCCACTAGCCTTATGGTCTAATGTACTAATTAGACAATTAACTGATGGACAATGCAGCACATGGAATAGAATTTTCAACTAGGGACTGATGTTTTTCAATTCAAATTTGAACATCATGGTTTTGCTGACTTAAAACTATCAATTTCTTACTGGAGAAATTGGCATTGGTTTCATGTGAGCCAGAAGTGGTCAGTGTTTATAATCGGAACAGGTTATTCTCAATCTAAGCTCAACTAAAGCCACTTCAAGTTCAAAATTGATTACGCATATGCAATCTGTCAAAGCAAGTCTTTAGATTGAACAATCTCTCCTCCACTATCACCAAAATACTACAATTAGGCTTGGCTTATTAAAATATCTCCTTTTAACAAAAAGCTGCTGATCTCCAAATCCCCTTTACAGCCCATTTAACATGCACTTGCATACAAAGAGTATGTTACTCTCAGTACCCTTAATGCAAGGAGCTTACATAGGGAGTAATTGGAAGTCTTACTATGGTTTATTCAGATACCAGATTCTCATCCAGCACATGCAAATAATCGCGTTGATGTTATATAAATCTCATTTCCTAAGAAAAGTGGTTATTTGAAATAAAATGATAACTTATGCAACGGAATCATCCATTACTTTTAAAACTCTGCAGTATGTGAAAAATGAATCTGAAAGAAATCAAAGAAATATATCCAAGGCAAAAATGCAGTAAACAACCACACGCCAGAAACTTCAGTGCAATTTGGAGAAGTTTCCAAAGAAACTTTAAATAATTCCGTATAATTGTGAGGGAAAGGGAGTACTTTACTAGGAATTTCAGTTGCTAGGCACAAACTAAGCAACTATGCTGTGTCTTTATGCCAATTCTCTCCACTCCTCTCAACCCTGCCTTACTCACACCAAGATATTCCCGCTTTTCAGCAAGCACACCCCTCCCAATCATGAAAGAGAATCTGACTGTTGCACTTGTTCCCCAATAATATTTCACCTCAGAAACGTCTCCCTCATTTTCAGGCTTGCATTCACACTCCCCACAAGGTGACAGCAAGTTCTAAAGGCACAAAGCGTGAACATCTTTACTAACGGTCACATGAACTGGGTCTCAGTATTCCACATGGTGGGTCGCAGTTCCAGCACTGTGGGAACTTTGCGTTTGTGTTGAAGGAGGATTGCATTCAGTCAAACATTGCCTACTTGGATCAATGTTTTATAGCAGTCCTTTCTCACACAGCAGCACTTGTGTGGTCTTCGACATGTGAGGGCAGCAAGCATTGCTTCCACTTGGTTAGTCGTTAAAAACCACTTAATACTGTAATTTCACATCTTACACCCCACCCAATGTAAGAATGTTCTTGTATCACTATCATCCTTGAATCATCTGTAATTTTAAAAGGGAAACAGGAATGCTCCCAGGATGGCAATAGCCCATTAACCTAAAGCAAAGACCTTTTCTTTTAGATTCCTTTTCATGTTTTATGAACTACCAATTGAAACAAATTAAAGAAAACAACACATTATTTTACATCCTAAATCCAGTACAAGGGAATTACACTAATCTCCCAGCTTCAAAGCTGCTTAGTATCATTCTCTCTATTGCGTAGGCTGCAATAAAACTTCCTCAGGAATATATTTAAAAACTGCTGTCCTGGCAAATGGGTGGCACAATGCAATCAGGTCTAGAACTGCAGGTACAAATCCTCAGTCTCAGCTGAGCTGGAAGGAGGAGACATGGTGCAAAGAGCAGGTGTATTCAGAGATAAATGAATGGCATGCAATCAACCCTCTGTAACCTAGTGCATTTACAGAATGGCAAATTGTATTTTTTTTTAAATCCCTGTTGACCAAGGGTGCATGATGAAAGAAAAAGTAAAATAAAATTAGGGTTCAGGTTAGCGTTAGTTGTCCAGTGACAATACCACTAAGTCACCACCCCCTAAATTATATGAGTAAAATCTGAATGTATACTGGTTTAGAATGTGTGAAAACTGTTCCTCACAGCTGATCACAAAATAGACACCAGATCATGTCAATAAATTGGTTTTGTCTTCTGTTTGCCAGAAAGCTACAACTGCAGCAGTATTTACTCTGAGCTTTTTCACGCAACATTAACTTATGCAAAACTGAAGCATTATCAGAGAGATTTGGGTTGAAGATGTACCAATGCATTGGCCCATTGCACATCCTCCGAAGTGGCAACTCATACTAGTCACCACGTGCCCTGTGTGTAAATCTAGATCGTGACATCCTTTAATATCTCACCACTTGACCTGTTAATACCTCCTCTTTTGGCTCACCATCTTTTTTTTATGATTACACACCTACAATGAACAGGAGTAGTAGGAACTGCAGATGCTGGAGAATCCGAGACAACAAGGTGCAGGGCTGGATGAACACAGCAGGCCAAGCAGCATCATAGGAGCAGAGAGGCTGACGTTTCGGGCCTAGACCCTTCATCAAACCTTTT
>NW_025971229.1:0-10946 GCF_021869965.1 Rhincodon typus | reverse complement strand
AGGAGGCCCAGGATGGACATGTCGTCTGAGGAATGGGAGGGGGAGTTGAAATGGTTCGCGACTGGGAGGTGCAGTTGTTTATTGCGAACCGAGCATAGGTGTTCTGCAAAGCGGTCCCCGAGCCTCCGCTTGGTTTCCCCGATGTAGAGGAAGCCACACCAGGTACAGCGGATGCAGTATACCACATTGGCAGATGTGCAGGTGAACATCTGCTTGATGTGGAAAGTCTTCTTGGGGCCTGGGATGGGGGTGAGGGAGGAGGTATGGGGGCAGGTGTAGCACTTCCTGCGGTTGCAGGGAAAAGTGCCGGGTGTGGTGGAGCTGGAGGGGTGTGTGGAGCGGACAAGGGAGTCACGGAGAGAGTTGTCCCTCCGGAAAGCAGATAAGGGTGGGGAGGAAAAGATGTCTTTGGTGGTGGGGTCGGATTGCCACAACGATGCCGACATGTCCATCCTGGGCCTCCTGCAGTGCCACAACGATGCCACCCGAAGGTTGCAGGAACAGCAACTCATATTCCGCTTGGGAACCCTGCAGCCCAATGGTATCAATGTGGATTTCACAAGTTTCAAAATTTCCTCTCCCCCTACCGCATCCCAAAACCAGTCCAGCTCGTCCCTGCCTCCCTAACCTGTTCTTCCTCCCACCTATCCCCTCCTCCCACCTCAAGCCACACCTCCATCTCCTCCCGACCAACCTCATCCCGCCCCCTTGACCTGTCCGTCCTCCCTGGACTGACCTATCCCCTTCCTACACTCACCTTTACTGGCTCCATCCCCGCCTCTTCGACCTGTTTGTTTCCTCTCCACCTATCCTCTCCTCTATCCCTCTTCTATCCGCCTCCCCCTCTCTCCCTATTTATTTCAGAACCCCCTTCCCCTCCCCCTTTTCTGATGAAGGGTCTAGGCCCGAAACGTCAGCCTCTCTGCTCCTGTGATGCTGCTTGGCCTGCTGTGTTCATCCAGCCCTGCACCTTGTTGTCTCGGATTCTCCAGCATCTGCAGTTCCTACTATCCTGCAAGTTATTTGTCTTACAACTAGGCGATATATAAAGGTACATTCTATACCATTCTATAGAGCTATGGTAACAGTATACCGGCTCACAAAACAGGAGTATTGGTGTGAGAATCTTGTCCAGAGTCAGTAACATTCTGACCTCTAAATCTTCTTTCAACCAGGATCCTTTCAAACAAGGCTTTGCACTGGAATCTCATTTTACAAAAAGAACATAATATCCGTATTTCAATGTAGAAAGCCAGATGGTGATGGATGGAATTGGATAGCATTTATTTACAGAGAGCCACATTACAAACTTGCACCTCCTCATCCAACAATCACAGTTTCAGTTTGTTCCTATTTATAGTGGCACAAGTGAATTCCAGTTAATGTTCACCATCTGTACACACTGGATATACAAATAACAGAATCCTTTCTCTCTTATTCAAATGAGTATATGTGTACAACCAGAATTTCTAAACAAATTAGAGCAAAAATCTCCATTTGCTATAAAAAGTTCCTCTTCTGGAACTGTAACAATTTATTTGTCTAAGCACTTCTTTAAGAGAATCAGTCAATTACTTACATACCCTTATTTACATTTAGAATTGCTTTCTCTCCACCATTTGTTTCAATCCAGCAAGATTAATCTGTTACCATTTGTCACTCATACTTTTCATAGAGTGTATACTATCCCACAGTGAACAGTCAGCATGATATTTAATATCTAATGAATTCTGAATACAGAATTTCCTTTAAAAAAGTGACAAGCAGAATCCCATATCCATTAAATCCAATGTTTCAGCAGCCAGCATACGTTTCACACCTTTTTTAAGCACAAACTACAGAAAAATATTTTACATTCTGATCTATGAGAAATATTATGAAACTTGCTGCAGGAGCACCTCGGGGTCGTGTCCTAGGCCCAAGCACATTCAGCTGTTTCATCAATGAGCTGTGTGGGAATGTTCACTGCTAATTGCACAATGTTTAGTTTTAATCATAACTTCTCAGATAATGGAGCAGTTTGTGCCTGCATGCAGCAGTGCTTGGATAACATCAGGTTTGATAAGTGGCAAGTAACATTGTGGCACATTAGAAGTCAGATAATGATCATCTCCAATTAGAGTGAATTTAACCATCTTCCCTTGACATTCAGCTACTTTTACAATCATTGAATCCAACATCATTAACTTCATGTCCTAACTTCCCAAAATCTGTCCATCATCTACATGGTACTGGTTAAAAGTGTGATGAATATTCCCCTATTACCTAGAAGAGGGCAGCTTCAAAAATATTCAAGAAGATTCATGTCATCTAGAGAAAGCAGCCTACTTGACTGGCATCATATCCATTCACCATTCAGCCCTTATACCATCAATGCACAGTGATGGCTGTGTGTACCATCTATAAAGAGTAATGCAGCTACTCGCCAAAGTTCCTTCAACATATTTTGTTACAAATATGACAGAATTGTATTGTGAAATCTCATTATTGTTGTTATTCTCCACCTACATCTTTGATTCGCCAACCCCCATTCAACTTGAAACTCCTCTTTTGATAAGTGGCAAGTGACATATTTTTACATGTTTTTCTTAACAAATGCCTTCAGTTCAAATTGACATTGCTGCACCCCTCCCCAGCTACCCATCTGGTTGGATGCTATTAACTTTCACTCTGCCAAAGGACTGCATTCAGTACTTATGCATGAAATTCTAAGCTGAATCCATCAGTTACCTCAATCTGCATAGAAACCAATTGCTTTAAATTTGTAAGTTGCTGCAAATAGAATGGGAAATGGGACGCTTCATGTTAACTTCATGGATGAGCTGTTTTGCCCAATGGAGAATTTATAATTCCTACCATTTTGGTAACATTTTAATGGATTATGGTAGTTATTTTTCTTTTAGAACTACACTTAAAATTCCCATATTCCCATATGACAACAGAGAGGTTCAAATCTGTGTGACTGAATTGATTGAGCCTTAATCAGTGCTTCAGCTAGCCAGCCATGATTCCTCAATATTTACACTATGTTTTAGGTTATGATTTAATCTAACTAATAAATCTCAGATCACGTCTGAGCAATGCTAACTCCCTGGCACATGAGAAACGTGAATGAACTTATCTGTAAAAGTTAAGTGGGCCATCATGGAATAAGTTTTGACGTAACGAACCAGGGTCCAAACAAGCCAAAGGCAATGAATTAGACAATGGAAATGCAGCATGGGAGAAGCAGACAGAGAACAAAATATATAATCAAAGCCTTAGGGAGTAGGCAGGAAAAGTAAAGCTGGAGAAACAGTGGTATGGAGCTGGAAAAAAATGTGTCTCAGTAATTGCATGGTCCGGCAAGAAGAGACAAATCTGTTCTCGCTCAGCTCAGTTCCCTCATAGATGTGCTCATGTCAGTGTTCTACTTGCGAATCCAGCTCCTGCCTCAACTCAGTGCAAGTTTCTACCAAGTTGGACTCAGATTTAGTCCTACTCCAGGGTACCATCAATAGAGCTATTGATCAGAGTACAACGGGATCTTGATCTGATGGGCCAATGGGCCGAGGAGTGGCAGATGGAATTTAATTTAGATAAAAGTGAAACGCTGCATTTTGGAAAGGCAAATCAGGGCAGGACACATACACTTACTGGGAAGTGTTGCTTAACAAAGAGACCTTGGAGTGCAGGATCATAGTTCCTTGAAAGTGGAGTCACAGGTAGATAGGACAGTGAAGAAGGTGTTTGGTATGCCTGCTTTTATTGGTCAGTGTATTGAGAATAGGAGTTGGGAGGTCATATTGCAGCTGTACAGGACATTGGTTAGGCCACTTTTGGAATACTGTGTGCAATTCCGGTCTCCCTGCTAGAGGAAGGATTCTTCTGAAACTTGAAAGGATTCAGAAAAGAATTACAAGGATTTTTCCAGGGCTGGAAAGTTTGAGCTACAGGGAGAGGCTGAAAAGGCTGGGGCTAATCTCCGTGAAGTGTCAGAAGCTGAGGGGTGACCTTATATAGGTTTATAAAATCACAAGAGGCCTGGATAGGGTCAATACCCAAGGTCTTTTCCGCAGGGTGGGGGAGTCCAAAACTAGAGGGCATAGGTTTAAAGTGAGAGGTGAAAGATTTAAAAGTGTTCTAAGGGGCAACTTTTACATGCAGAGGGTGTTGTGTGTATGGAATGAGCTAGAGGAAGTGGTGGAGGGCTGGTACAATAACAACATTTAAAAGGCATCTGGGTGAGAATATGAATAGGAAGGGTTTAGAGGGATATGGGCCAAATGCTGGCAAATAGGACTAGATTTAGTTAGGATATCTGGTCCGCATGGACAAGTTGGACCAAAGGGTCTGGTTCTGTGCTGTATATCTCTATGACTCTACGATTATGCAGCGCTTCAGGGAAATGTCGCTAGTGAGTACAGCCTTAGGCTGCTGCAGTGCTTTTTAAGCTATCTGCAGACATTCCAAAGCTATAATAGATTTTATTTCAATGCTATGCTACAACATCAAATAAATAATCTGTATGTATTGCCCTTGAAAGGTTTAGCTCTCTCAGCCTCTTTTGGCCCTAACATTTCATTCAGTAGCTTCATTCATTCAGACCACTGGCACAAAAGAAAACACAGCTTAGCCCCAATTACAACATTGGAGTCCATTCTACATACTTAAAGAAGGAACTTGCCAGTTTCCAACATCATTTCTGCTTATTCAGAGGTACATGTTAAATTTGAAAACTGTTGGAAGGAATGAGATGTTGACGTTAAATCTTCTGAAGAAATTTGTGCTTCCTGTTGGGTGGACAAAATTTAAATTTCCCTTGAAATAGAACAAAACGTATACATTCTTTTTCAATTGTCCATTTAACTCATCTTTTGATTTCTACATTAGTTTCGATGAGAGGGGATAATGTATCAATATGTTTCAATTAAATGCAGGTTAAACACAAGATTTTACTCACTTATTATTTGCAAAGTATTGATGTCCAGTCTTACTTTGCTGAAGGTAGAAAACCCTGCAGCCAGATAATCTCTTCTGCACTGACAATCATCTCTTCTACTTCCATTATATGGGCATTCAGCAGGATTGTGCAGCCTAAATGAAACAAAGTTTAATACATAATTAAAATATTTTACAAAATTACTACTTGTAAAGTGAACAAACTGTTAGCATAATCATATTTTATCTTTTTATACCTGTAACCATAAACTTCTGAAAAATTTTCTGCATCACCGCTTGTAAGTGTGATGTACTCTCGTGGGTTATCTGACAGCATGCCAACACAATATATCTGCAATGACAAAAATGCTTTGATACAAGAATGGAATAAATTAAACAAGGAAACATGACACTTTTATGACAAACTAACATTTCCCATGTCAAACAATACAAACATGTACCTTCACTTGTTTCCCTTGAATATTAAGAACATGATCACCGTCTTCCATGAACCCTTTCAACCTTTGCACATCTCTACAGCTTTCTGGAAACTCACCTACATGCAAAATATGTTTTTCATTAGAATTTAGAAAATGTACTTCTGACCAATTAGAAACATATTTTGTTAACAGAAAACAGATGGTGATATCTTATGGTGATGTGAAAGTGAACATAATACTCCAAATGCTTACATTTTCCACTCTGGCATGATCTCCTCTCTTCTGGCTTGAGTTCCAAACTACACAAGTTGCTTAAATGTCCATCATTTGTCAAGCAGTGTACTGAGCGTTGCATGATTCCTACTCCACAAGTCACTGAACACTTACAAGAGAATTGACAAGAAAAAGGAAATTAAAAGCATTAAATGTAAAGTGAATAAAAATTGCAATTGTGATCACACTATTTATGTTACAAGATTGATATCGATATATTGATCTGATGATTATCTATTGATATCACTCTGAATTTAGTATAAACTTTAACTGTCACCATAAATTATATTTTAACTAAAAAGGCCTTTTATTATTGTCATGTCATGATAAAGGAAAGTAGACCATTTGACTGGCAATAAAACTGAAATGTAACTCAACTTCTCAAAACTTCTTTGATAAAACACATGCTGGTAATATTTTTGAGGCAATTGAAAGAGAACTCTCATTTAAGAGAAAATTTATTAGAGATGGAAATGTCATTATAAGTGGAAACTCTTCATCTGTAGATTAAGAATGTTATTCCTTGTTAGTATCTAACATTTATAGTGCACATAAAATCTTATCGAGCACCAGAAAAATGTAACTAGGTTACATAACTTAGAACCCTATGTACAATAGAACTTACTGCCTTGTAAGATGCATTACGAGTAACCCCTCACGCCTCATTGTGATTCAAAAAACATACTTCGTAAAATTCCGACATAATGCATTAACCAAACATGATTACAAGACACTATTAAATCTGCATCAAAGTAAATACAATGTGATTGCTCAGGTTTACAGCTTGTGTCCTGAAAAGGTTTGAAATGAACTTACACTTCCCCAATTTCCAACCCTCCATGAGGCAGTTACATGACATTCACCAAGAGAGCAGGCACGGATGTTTGGCGGTTGTGTCCCAGGGCAGTTAGTTGTTATCTGATGATAGTAGCCGTATTCATAGGGGTCCTTACCATTATAAACCTCACTGCAGGAAACAAGTCTTTGCTGGTAGCCATTTCCACAAGTAACTGAGCACTGAAAATAAAGTCAAAATGTTAATCTGATTTTCTTTTCGTATATAATAATGTTTTGGAATCAAAAATGCTAAAAATTCCTTTGTAATCTCACACAACAAATCTTAGTAATGGCTTTTATATGGCAATAAAAGTATGGTATGAAGCTTACAGTTAGAGAGTAGCAAGCTGACAGAACACCTTGGTATGCTACCGCAATGCTTTGTACGAGGTAGGATATGGGTTCATGTTTGCGGTTTTACTCCTGTTGATTATTGTTCTTCAATTCACAATTCTGGAATAAGAACGCTTTAAGAGGATTTACTAGAAGGCTGGTTCATTCACAAGCATATGACAGGAAAGGGATATAGGGAAAATAACTACCAATCCACAAATTGGTTTGTTCACAGGCACATGTTAGTCCATAATTCATGATTGTCATGTTTGAAACATACATTCACCGAATGGATTATTCTAAAGTGATGTTTCAAGTGTTGTTTGCTTTTTTTTTGATTTTTTAAAAAAATCTTGACTATCCTGGAACTTCAAAGCAATCTGATAAAACAAATTTTAACAAACTAGTCAAGGTTTATGCAGCCCATTCCCCAATCTCTAAGGGAATATAATTACCTGGCCTTTGCGGTCAGTGGAGAAACATTAGTGTTCATTGCTGGCTTTGAAGAGAGTTGCTCCACAAAGATTTAGTGGCCTATGTGGCATGGACTTCCCTTATCCAACCTAAGTATGAAACTGGTGCCAAGCTAAAAGAATCTCCAGATGTTCAACAGCAGTGATATCTTCAAGTAGGATAAGCAGCCAATTAAATTGAAGTATTCTCATAAACAGTAAACGACGATGTAAGTCTCATTGAATACCTTCATTTTTAATTTTTAAGTTTTACAGATAGCAAAATAGACAATTGGGACATACATATGTGTTTATGGCTGAATCTAAAATATTCAAGGAAACTTTAAAATCGTACTTAAAAAGTATATGAAATTTATCAGAATGAAGAAATTCCGCATTCAAATAAATATAAAATTACTCCTTCAAACTAGTGTGGGGTATACTTTAAATGGTAATTCAATCCAACAAAACTCATTGTCATTTCTGAAGAAGGGTCGAACCCAGAACATTAACTCTGCTTTCTCTCCACAGATGCTGCCAGACCTGCTGAGTTTCTCCATCAATTTCTGATTTTGTCATTGTCATTTTATTCAAATTCCTCTTTGTCTTTCTGCTACAATGTAAATAAATTCAGTATCTCAACTGACCCAACATTATTTTTTCATAATGAAGGTGTAATCTTAGTAAATTCGGGCTGTGCAGCTTCAATGTCCTTCATTTTTGGTAGTTATTTTAACTTTCAGTGATGATACTAAAAACAAAATGGCTGCCTATGAACTTCAATGGAAAGATGAATTGAGCAAGATATACAAGTGAAAGAGGATTTTTTTGTGCCCTTTATGTATCATCACCAAAAGTAAAATTAATTCCCGCTTTTCTCTCAAGTGATGCTCAAAACTGCATTTGTTTAGCAAATAGTATTTCCTGGTTCAAAAAAACAATTGGGTCCACGACAACAGGGGAACTAATTCTAAAAAATGACGAGATAAATTAGAGCAAGCCGAAAAAGAGTGAAAAAGTGTCGCACAAGTTTTGCTAATCCAGCTATAGTAAAAACAATTTCAAGTTGCTTTCTACACAGTGTGAAAAATGAATCCAGATGCATTTATTTATTTTTTTATTCATTCACAGAATGTGGGCATGATTGGCTAGGCCAGGATTTATTGCCCATTCGTAACTGCCCTTAAGATTTATTTGATATTGGACATCAGTAGCAACAAAATACTTCATCAACATTTCAGTTGTAACCTTACGTCAAACGTTAAGTTTGATATAGTTAATTTTTCCATGAAATTTTAAAATTTGTTGATTTATGAGAATTGTTAAAATCAGCATCTGTTTCATCAGTAAATCCTGCAGTTAAGCCCAAGGAGGAGAGATGTTATTTGCTAGTTTTCTAACTCATGAATTAATTTAAATTTTCACTTACCTCAGACCACTCTCCTGTGATCCATATATATTCACAAGGTTGAGTATTACACTGCTCGACATCTGATGGCCTTTTCCTTGCATCACATTTATTACTAAGTACTTCTTGTGAATTCTGGTTGATACAAGTCATTTGACGACGCCTTGTTCCAGTACCACATGTCTTACTACACTGTAAAGGAAGTGATCAAAAATAATGTTTCAATCGATCATGTTACCACATGTTAATAACTGACTAGAAATGAGAAAACTTAAGTGTGGCCTGATAGCAGTCTTCAACATTATGAAAGATAAGAAACAGAGAACTAACAGCCATAGTCACTAATAAATCCAATAGAGAATTCATTCTTTACCCAGAGAATTGTGTGATTGTAGAATTTGCTACCGCAACGAGAGTTAGTGGTGAATAGCATATAAGGGGAGCTGAAAAAAGCAGAGAAAAGAGAAAGAATGTGAACGAAATGCAGACAGAGTTAGATGAAGATGGGTAGGAGAAGGCTTTTGTCAAGTATAACCAACTATCTGCATGGATCTGTTGTGTCAAATAGTTGGTTTCCATGCTGTAAATATTTTACAATTGTCTATAGTACATAAATATTCTAAAAATAATAAGGTGAACATTTGAATTGTTAAATTATTTAGGGAACTATATCACATTTAAGTGTTACAAATAATAAACAAGTTCAGCCAAACCACTCGTCAATCACTAGGCAAATTAAGTTTCTACCACTGAAACACTACCAATGAAATGATTACTTATCACTAGTTAAACACTTTTAACAAGTTCAATCCACCCTTCATTATTTATTTACATGTGTGGAATGGACAACTGATTTGGCACCAAGAAACCTTGTATATTTTGGGGGTATGTTAGTGTTGTGTGGGAAGGAAGTGGGCTGTACCTTATTTTGAGAGCCTCCCTCCTGTTGAAAACAGAGGATGCACAAAATCCATTATTTCTTTTGCTCGGGGTAGGTTAAAATTAGCCTTCAAGGTTCCATACCTGGCTGATTAGACAACCCATATTTGCTCATGCAGATAGCTTTTATTTTATCAAAAGATGGATAACCTCTGGACAGTTTGATATATTGATTAAATCATAGGATATATGGCCAAAAGCAAAATTTAGAATTAAAAAATTAATGCTGAATAACTTTGATACGATTGAACTATGTAATTGCCTATTTATGCTATCACCTAGTCATATCAGCCAATTATTTCCATATTCAATACACAGCTTTAAGTACTACCAACTATATTCTAAGGTTAATAAGTAATTTCTGGATGATTACTTCATCTTTAATAAGTAGCAATGAAGTGTTAATTTAATGTCTCTGTAGCCTGTATTATGATAGAGTAAATGCTAGTATAATCTGAATTTGCTGATGTAAGACAGTACAATGAGTCAAATGCAGGCATCCTTTACTGCTAGATTCTTCTTTGTAAAGGAGTTAAAGATGAAACGGTTAAGGATGCATCTGGTGCTTCTGGTGAATATTCTCATCTGTGTATTCACCGCACTGCTCTTACACCATTGGTTCCCTGCATGTTTTCAAGCACAACTAAAGCAAACAGGAGACCAATGCTTTGTTATTTCCATCTCCAATATTACATTATGGTTCAGCCAACAAAAAATATTGAAATCAATTATTGAGGAGGACAGAATGCCATTACCTCTCTCTAGTACTACCAATTGCCAAGCAGTTTTGTTTATTATGAGTAAAACTAACATCCATTTTCCTGTTACACTCAGTCTTCTAAGACCACCATATAGTTAAAGGATAGTAATGTTACAGGATAATATACATATAGTTTGTGAGAATAAATCTTTACCTTCTGATAACTCATTACATAAACATCAGACCATCTTATCTTAATATTTAAACAGATTATTAAATATACTAATGATTAATGCTTAAGGAAACAAAGTGCAAAGTGTAAGAATAACACTGAAGCAATCTATGATTTCATTTCATAGAAACTGCTGAAAATTCTGAAAATAAAAAAAAGACTGAAGACAACATTATAGAAATCCATTCCATTTAAAACATTATTTGGTACAGAATTGAACTGTAAATGTTTTATTGCGAAACTGTATGGTTTATAAAGTAACCTATTATATATTTCACAATGTCAATTGGTCACTGGCACCAACATGATGAGTGGAATGGCTTTTTTCCATACTATAAAACTCTATGACTCCATTAAAATCTTTCCAGAAGATTTTTCAATGGATAACATTGCATAGACATCCTAGATAACA
>NW_025971228.1:0-10947 GCF_021869965.1 Rhincodon typus | reverse complement strand
ATCGGAAGACCAAAATCTCAACTTCACCAAATGACTCAACTTTTGATGCTGATTTGATTAACATGCTTATTTCAGTGAGATAAGCATTTCAGACGTCAAAAATCTCAACTTCACCAAATGACTCAACTTTTGACGTTGTTTTGACGGACATGCTTATTCGAGCGATTTCAGGACGTCAGAAGGCAAAAACCTCAACTTCACCACTTGACTTAATTTACGATGCTGGTTAAATTAAAATGCTTATTTCAGCGATTTAAGCATATCAGAAGACTAAAACATCAACTGCACCAAATGACCTAACTTTTGATGCGGGTTTGACGAACATGCTTATTTCAGCGACATAAGCACCTCAGAAGCCAAAAATCTGAACTTCACCAAATGACTTGATGTTTGAATATGTTTGGATCAAATGCTTATTTGAGGGAGTTGAGCACATCAGACGACCAATATCTCAAATCCACCAAATGAGTTAGTTTTTCATGTTGTTTGAATGACATGCTTATTTCATTGAGATAATCACTTCAGAAGATCAAAATCTCAACTTCATCCAGTGACTCAACTTTTGATGTTGTTTTGACTAACATGTTTACTTCAGCGAGTTCAGCGCCTCAGAAGTGCGAAACCTCAACTTCAACAAACGATTCAACTTTCAATGCTATTTGGTTTAAAATGCTTATTTCAGCGATTTAAACACTTCAGAAGACCAAAATCTGAACTTCACAAAATGACTCAAGTTTTGATGTTTGTTTGACTAACATGCTTATTTCAGTAAGATAAGCACTTCACAAGACCAAAATCTGAACTTCACTAAATGACGCAAATTTTGATGTTGGATTGACTAACAGGCTTCCGCCAGTGAAATGAGCACTTCAGAAGTGAGGAATCTCGACTTCACCAAATGACTCAACTTTTGATGTTGTTTTAATTAACATTCACATTTGACTGAGATAAGCACTTCTGAAGGCAAAATTCTCAACTTCACCAAATAACTTAATTTTTGATGCTGGTTGGATTAAAATGTTTATTTCAGCGAGTTAAGCACTTCAGTAGAGATAAAACTGAACTTTACCACATGCCTCAATTTTTGATGTTGTTTTGACTAACGTGCTTATTTCAGTTAGATAAGCATATCAGAAGAACAAAATCGCAAATTCACCAGAACACACAACTTGTGATGCTGGTTTGACTGAAATGCTTATATCAGCGAGATAAGCACTTTAGATGACCAAAATCAGAACTTCACCTGATGACTCAAGTTTTGATGTTGGTTAGACTAACATGCTTATTTGAGTGAGATAAACACTCCAGAAGGCAAAAATCTCACCTTCACCAAATCACTTAATTTTTGATGCTGGTTGGATTAAAATGCTTACTTCAGCGAATAAGCGGTTCAGAAGGTGAAAATCTCAACTTCACCAAATGACTCAACGTTAGTGCTGTTTGGATTAAAATGCTTATTTTAGCAAGTTAAGCGCCTAAGAAGACAAAAATCTGAACTTCACCAAAAGACTCAATTTTCGATGTTAGTTTTAACTAACATGCTCATTTCAGCAAGTTAAGCACTTCAGAAGATCAAAATCTGAACTTCACCAAATGACTTGATGTTTGAATCTGGTTGGACCAAAATGCTTATTTGAGGGAGTTGAGCACATCAGAAGACCATATCTCAACTCCATCAAATGAGTCAGTTTTTCATGTCGGTTTGAATGACGTGCTTATTTCATTGAGATGAGCACTTCTGAAGATCAAAATCGCATCTTCACCAAATGACTCAACATTTGATGCTGGTTGGACTAAAATGCTTATTTCAGTGAGATAAGCAATTCCGAAGTCAAACATCTCAACTTCACCAAATGACTTAATTTTTATGCTGTTTTGACGAGCATGCTTATTTCACTCAGATAAGCACTTCAGAAGACCAAAATCTGAACTTCACCAAATGACTCAAGTTTTGAATTTGGTTAGACTAACATGCTTCTCTGAGTCAGATAAGCACTTCAGAAGTCACAAATCTCAACTTCACCAAATGCCTTAATTGTTGATGCTGTTTTGACTAACATGCTTATTTCACTCGCTTAGCACATCGGAAGACCAAAATCTCAACTTCAGCAAATGACTCAACTTTTGATGCTGATTTGATTAACATGCTTATTTCAGTGGGATAAGCACTTCAGAAGTCAAAAATCTCAACTTCACCAAATGACTCAACTTTTGATGTTGTTTTGACGAACATACTTTCTTCAGCGATTTAAGGACGTCAGATGGCAAAAACCCTAACTTCACCAAATGACTTAATTTATGATGCTGGTTAAATTAAAATGTTTGTTTCAGCGAGTTAAGCATATCAGAAGACGAAAATCTCAACTTCACCAAACGACCTAACTTTTGATGTTGGATTGATAACATGTTTATTTCAGCGAAATAAGCACCTCAGAAGCCAAAAAAACTGAACTTCACCAAATGACTTGATGTTTGAATCTGGTTGGACCAAAATGCTTATTTCAGGGAGTTGAGCACATCAGAAGACCAATATCTCAATTCCACCAAATGAGTTAGTTTTTATTGTTGGTTTGAATGACATGCTTATTTCATTGAGATAAGCATTTCAGAAGATGAAAATCTCAACTTCACCAAGTGACACAACTTTTGATGTTGTTTTGACAAACATGCTTACTTCAGCGAGTTAAGCGCTTCAGAAGGCTAAAATCTCGACTTCACTACCGCCTCAACATTTGGCTTAAAATGCTTATTTCAGCGAGTTAAGCACTTCAGAAGACCAAAATCTGAACTTCACCGGATGACTTAAGTTTTGATGTTGGTTAGACTAACATGCTCCTTTGAGTCAGACAAGCACTTCAGAAGTCAAATGTTTCAACTACACCAAATGACTCAACTTTAGATGCTTATTTGACTGAGATCGGCATTTCAGAAGGCTAAAATCTCAATTTCACAAAATGACATAATTTTTGATGCTGGTTGGATTAAAATTAATATGTCAGCGAGATAAGCACTTCTGAAGACAAAAATCTGAAATTCAACAAATGACCCAATTTTTGATGTTAGTTTGACTAACATGCTCATTTCGGCGAATTAAGCACTTCAGAAGATCAAAATCTCATCTCCACCAAATGACACAACTTTTGATGTTGTTTTGACTAACGTGCTTACTTCTGCAAGGTGAGCAAAGCAGAAGACCAAATCTCGACTTCAACATGACACTCAACTTTTTATGCTGTTTTGACTAACATGCTTTTTTGAGTGAGATAAGAACTTCAGAAGTAAAAAAATCTCAACTTCACCAAGCGCCTTAATTTTTAATGCTGTTTTGAATAACATGTTTATTTCAGCGAGTTAAGCACTTAAGAAGATCAAAATCTCCACTTTAATACGTGACACAACTTTTGATGCTGCTTTGACTAACATACTTATTTCAGTGAGATAAGCACTTCAGAAGACCAAAATCTCAACTTCAACAAATGAATCAAATTTTGATGTTGGATTGACTAACAATCGTCCTCCAGTGAATTAACCACTTCAGAAGTGAAGAATCTCGACTTCACCAAATGACGCAACTTTTGATGTTGTGCTCAGTAACATGTTTATTTGAGTGAGGTAAGCACTTCTAAAGGCAAAAATCTCAACTTGACCAAATGACTTAATTTTTGATACTGCTTGGATTAAAATGCTTATTTCAGCGACTTAAGCACTTCAGTAGACATAAATCTGAACTTCACCAAATGATTCAATTTTTGCTGTTAGTTTGACGAACATGCTCATTTCAGCGAGTTAAGCACTTCAGAAGATCAAAATCTCATCTCCACCAAATGACACAGCTTTTGATGTTGTTTTGACTAATGTGCTGACTTCTGCAAGGTAAGCAAAGCAGAAGACGAAATCTCAACTTCAACATGACACTCAACTTTTAATACTGTTTTGACTAACATGCTTATTTCAGTGAGATAAGCACTTCAGAAGATCAAAGTCTGAACTTCACCAAATGACTCAAGTTTTGATGTTGGTTAGACTAACATGCTTATTTGAGTCAGATAAGCACTTCAGAAGTCAAAAATCTCAACTTCACCAACTGACTTACTTATTGATGCTGTTTTGACTGACACGCTGATTTCACTCAGGTAAGTACATCGGAAGACTAAAATCTGAACTTCTGCAAATGACTCAACTTTTGATGCTGATTTGATTAACATGCTTATTTCTGTGAGATAAGCACTTCAGAAGTCAAAAATCTCAACTTCACCAAATGACTCAACTTTTGATGCCGGTTTGACTAAAATGCTTATTGCAGCGAGATGAGCTTATGCGAAGACTAAAATCTTAACTTCACCTGTGGGACCTAACTTTTGGTGCTGATTTGACTAAAATGCTTATTTCAGGGAGAAAGCACTTCAGAAGTCAAAAATCTCAACTTCACCAAATGACTCAACTTTAGATGTTGTTTTGACTAACATGCTTATTTGAGTGAGATACGCACGTCAGAAGGCTAAAATCTCAATTTCACCAAATGACATAATTTATGATGCTGGTTGGATTGAAATTCTTATTTCAGCGAGATATGTACATCAGAAGACAAAAATCTGAACTTAACCAAATGACTCAATTTTTGATGTTAGTTTGACTAACATGCTCATTTCAGCGAGATAAGCACTTCAGAAGATCAAAATCTCAACTTCACCAAATGACACAACTTTTGAAGTTGTTTTGACGAACGTGCTTACTTCAGATCGTTGAGCAGTTCAGAAGGATAAAATCTCAACTTCAACATGACACTCAACTTTTGGTTCTGTTTTGACTAAGAAGTTTATTTCAATGAAATAAGCACTTCAGAAGATCAAAATTCAACTTCAACAAATGACTCAACTTTTGATGTTGTTTTGACTAACATGCTTACATCAGAGAGTTAAGCGGTTCAGAAGGATAAAATCTCAACATCAACATGACACTCAACTTTTGATTCTGTTTTGACTAACATGCTTATTTCAGTGAGATAAGCACTTGAAAAGAAAAAAATCTGAACTTCATTAAATGACTCAAATTTTAATGTTGGATTGATTAACTGGCTTCCTCCAGTGAAATAAGCATTTCAGAAGTGAAGAATCTCGACTTCACCAAATGACTCAGCTTCTGATGTTGTTTTGACGAACATGCATATTTAAGTGAGATAAGTACTTCTGAAGGCAAAAATCTCAATTTCACCAAATGACTTAATTTATGATGCTCGTTAAATTAAAAGGCTCATTTCAGCGAGTTAAGCAAATCAGATGACTAAAATATCAACTTCACCAAATGACCTACATTTTGATGCTGGTTTGACGAACATGCTTATTTCAGCGACATAAGCACCTCAGAAGCCAAAAATCTGAACTTCTCCAAATGTCTTGATGTTTGAATGTGTTTGGACCAAAATGCTTATTTGAGGGAGTTGAGCACATCAGAAGACCGATATCTCAACTCCGTCAAATGAGTTAGTTTTTCATGCAGGTTTGAATGACGTGCTTATTTCATTGAGATGAGCACTTCTGAAGATCAAACTCTCAACTTCACCAAATGACTCAACTTTTGATGTTGTTTTGACTGACACGCTTATTTGAGTGAGATACGCACTTCAGAAGGCTAAAATCTCAGTTTCACCAAATGACATAATTTTTGATGCTGGTTGGATTAAAATTCTTATTTCAGCGAGATATTCACTTCAGAAGACAAAAATCTGAACTTCACCAAATGACTCAATTTTTGATGTTAGTTTGACTAACATGCTCATTTCAGCGAGATAAGCACTTCAGTAGATATAAATCTCAACTTTACCAATTGACTCAACTTTTGATGTTGTTTTGACGAACATACTTATTTCAGCGATTTAAGGACATCAGATGGCAAAAACCCTAACTTCACCAAATTACTTCATTTATGATGCTGGTTAAATTAAAATGTTTATTTCAGCGAGGTAAGCATATGAGAAGAATAAAATCTCAACTTCACCAAATGACTTGATGTTTGAATCTGGTTGGACCAAACTGCTTATTTCAGGGAGTTGAGCACATCAGAAGACAAATATCTCAATTCCACCAAATGAGTTAGTTTTTCATGTTGGTTTGAATGACATGTTTATTTCATGGAGAGAAGCATTTCAGATGATCAAAATCTCAACTTCACGAAATGACTCAACTTTTGATGTCATTTTGACTAACATGCTTACTTCAGGGAGTTAAGCGCTTCAGAGGTCTAAAATCTCGACTTCACCAAACGACCCAACATTTGATGCTGGTTGGCTTAAAATGCTTATTTCAGCGAGTTAAGCACTTCAGAAGACTAAAATCTGAACTTCACCAAATGACTCAATTTTTGATGTTAGTTTGACTGACATGCTCATTTCGGCGAGTTAAGCACTTCAGAAGATCAAAATCTCATCTCCACCAAATGACACAACTTTTGATGTTGTTTTGACTAACGTGCTTACTTCTGCAAGGTAAGCAAAGCAGAAGACCAAATCTCAACTTCAACATGACACTCAACTTTTGATGCTGTTTTGACGAGCATGTTTATTTCAGTTAAATACGCAATTAAAAAGTCAGAAATCTCAACTTCACCAAATGACTCAACTTTAGATGTTGTTTTTAGTAACATGCATAGTTGAATAAGTTAAGCACTTCTTATGGCAAAAACCTCAAATTCACCAAATGACTTAATTTTTGATGCTGTTTGAATTAAAATGCTTATTTCAGCGAGTTAAGCACTTCAGTAGACCTAAATCTGAACGTTACCAAATGACACAACTTTTGATGCTATTTTGACTAACTTACTTATTTGAGTGAGATAAGCACTTCAGAAGACCAAAATCTCAACTTCACTAAATGACTCAAATTTTGATTTGGATTTACTAACAGTCTTCCTCCAGTGAAATAATCACTTCAGAAGTGAAGATTCTCGACTTCAAAAAATGACTCAACTTTTGATGCTGTGCTGAATAACATGCATGTTTGAGTGAGATAAGCACTTCTGAAGGCAAAAATCTCAACTTCACCAAATGACTTAATTTTTGATACTGGTTGGATTCAAATGGTTATTTCAGCGAGTTAAGCACATCAGTGCACATAAATCTGAACTTCTCCAAATGACTCAATTTTTGATGTTTGTTTGACTAACATGCTCATTTCACTCAGATAAGCACTTCAGAAGATCAAAACCTGAACTTCACCAAATGACTCAAGTTTTGATGTTTGTTAAACTAAGATGCTTATTTGAGTCAGACATGCACTTCAGAAGTCAAAAATCTCAACTTCACCAAATGACTTAATTATTGATGCTGTTTTGACTAACGCGTTGATTTCACTCAGACAAGCACATCGGAAGACTAAAACCTCAACTTCAGCACATGACTCAGCCTTTGATGCTGATTTTATTAACATGCTTACTTCAGTGAGATAAGCACTTCAGAAGTCAAATATCTCAACTTCACCAAATGACTCAAATTTTGATGTTGTTTTGACGAACATGCTTATTCCAGTGAGTTAAGCACTTGAGAGTATCAAAATCTCAACTTCACCAAAACACTCAGCTTTTGATTCAGGTTTGACTAAAATGCTTATTTCAGCGAGATGAGCTTATGCGAAGATTAAAATCTCAACTTCACCAAAGGACCTAACTTTTGGTCCTGATTTGACTAAAATGCTTATTTCAGTGAGAAAGCACTTCAGAAGTCCAAAATCTCTACTCCACCAAATGAGTTCGTTTTTCTTGTTGGTTTGAATGACATGTTCAGTTCATTGAGATAAACACTTCAGAAGATCAAAATCTCAACTTCACCAAATGACTCAACTTTTGATGTTGTTTTGACTAACATGCTTACTTCAGCGAGTTAAACGCTTCATAAGGCTAAAATCTCAACTTCACCAAACGATTCAACTTTTGATATGGTTGGACTAAAATGCTTATTTCAGCGAGTGAAGCACTTCAGAAGACCAAAATCTGAACTTCACAAAATGACTGAAATTTTGATGTTAGTTTGACTAACATGCTTATTTGCGTGAGATCAGCACTTCAGAAGTCAAAAATCTCAACTTCTCCAAATGTCTCAACTTTTGATGTCGTTTTGACTAACATACTTATATGAGTGAGATACGCTCTTCTGAAGGCTAAAATCTCAATTTCACCAAATGACATAATTTTTGATGTTGGTTGGATCAAAATTCTTATTTCAGCGAGATATGCACCAAATCTTTCAATTTTTGATGTTAGTTTGACTAACATGCTCCTTTCAGCGAGATAAGCACTACCGAAGACCAAATTCTCAACTTCACCAAATGACACAACTTTTGATGTTGATTTGACGAACGTGCTTATTTCTGCCAGATAAACAAAGCAGAAGACCAAAGTCTCATTTCAACATGACATTCAACTTTTGATGCTGTTTCGACAAACCTGTTTATTTCACTGAAAAAAAGCACTTCAGAAGATCAAAATCTCAACTTCACCAAATGACTCACCTTTTGATGTTGTTTTGACTAACATGCTTACTTCAGCCAGATTGGCGCTTCAGAAGGCTAAAATCTCAACTTCACCAAACGACTCAACTTTTGATGCTGTTTGGATTAAAATGCTTATTTCAGCGAGTTAAGTGCTTCAGAAGACAAAAATCTGAACTTCACCGAAAGACTCAATTTTTGATGTTAGTTTTTTACTGACATGCTCATTTCAGCGAGATAACCACTTCAGAAGTCAAAAATCTCAACTTCACCAAATGTCACACGTTTTTATGTTGATTTGACTAACGTCCTTATTTCTGCGAGATAAGCAAAGCAGAAGACCAAAGTCTCAACTTTAACATGACACACCACTTTTGATGCTATTTTTACTAACATGTTTATTTCAGTGAAATAAGCACTTCAGAAGACCAAATTTGAACTGCATTAAATGTCCAATATTTTGATGTTGTATTGATTAACAGGCTTCCTCCAGTGAAATAAGCAATTCAGAAGTGAAGAATCTCTACTTTACCAAATTACTCAGCTTCTGATGTTGTTTTGAGTAACATGCATATTTGGGTGAGATTAGCACTTCTGAAGCCAAAAATCTCAACTTCACCAAATGACTTAATTTATGATGCTCGTTATATTAAAATGCTTATTTCAGCGAGTTAAGCATGTCAGATGACTAAAATCTCAACTTCACCAAATGACCTATCTTCTGATGCTGGTTTGACTAACATGCTTATTTCAGCGAGATAAGCACCTCAGAAGCCAAAAATCTGAACTTCACCAAATGACTTGATGTTTGAATGTGTTTGGACCAAAATGCTTATTTGAGGGAGTTGAGCACATCAGAAGAACAATATCTCAACTTCATCAAATGAGTAAGTTTTTCATGTAGGTTTGAATGACCTGCTTATTTCATTGAGATAAGCACTTCAGAAGATCAAAATCTCAATTTCACCAAATGACTCAACTTTTGATGTTGTTTTGACTAACATGCTTATTTGAGTGAGATAAGCACTTCAGATGGCTAAAATCTCAATTTCACCAAATGACATAATTTTTGATGCGGGTTGGATTAAAATTCTTACTTCAGCGAGAAATGCACTTCAGAAGGCAAAAATCGGAACTTCACAAATGACTCAATTTTTGATGTTAGTTTGACGAACATGCTCATTTCAGCGAGATAAGCACTTCAGTAGACACAAATCTCAACTTTACGAAGTGACTCAATTATTGATGTTGTTTTGACTAACGTGCTTATTTCAGTTAGATAGAGCATATCAGAAGACCAAAATCGCAACTTCACCAAAACACTCAACTTTTGATGCTGGTTGGACTAAAATGCTTATTTCAGTGAGATAAGCACCTCAGAAGCGAAAAATTTAAACTTCACCAAATGACTTGATGTTTGAATGTATTTGGACCAAAATGCTTATTTCAGGGAGTTGAGCCCATCAGAAGATCAATATCTCAACTCCATCAAATGAGTTAGTTTTTCATGTAGATTTGAATGACCTGCTTATTTCATTGAGATAAGCACTCCAGAAGATCAAAATCTCATCTTCACCAAATGACTCAACTTTTGATGTTATTTTGACTAACATGCTTATTTGAGTGAGACACGCAATTCAGAAGGCTAAAATCTCAATTTCACCAAATGTCATAATTTATGATGCTGGTTTTATTAAAATGCTACTTTCAGCGAGATAAGCACTTCAGAAGACAAAAATCGGAACTTCAGCAAATGACACAATTTTTTATGTTCGTTTGACTAACGTTCTTATTTCAGCGTTATAAGCATATGAGAAGACAAAAATCTCAACTTCACCAAAGGACATAAATTTTGATGCTGGTTGGACTAAAATTCTTATTTCAGTGAGATGAGCACGACAGAAGTCAAGAATCTCAACTTCATCAAATGACTTGATTTTTGATTTTGGTCAGACTAAGATGTTTAATTCAGTGAGTTAAGCACTTGAGAAGATAAAAATCTGAGGTTCACCAAATGACTCAATTTTTGATTTTAGTTTGACTAACATGCTCATTTCAGCGAGTTGAGCACTTCAGAAGATCAAAATCTCAACTTCACCAAATGACACAACTTTTGATGTTGTTTTCACTAACGTGCTTATTTCAGCGAGATAAGCATAGCAGAAGACCATAATCTCAACTTCAAAAAGACACTGAAATTTATGCTGTTTTGACAACATGCTTATTTCAGTGAGATAAGCACTTGAGAAGACCAAAATCTGAACTTCAACAAATGACTCATCTTTTAATGCTGTTTTGATTAAAATACTTCTTTCAGCAGTTAAACTCTTCAGAAGTCCAAAATGTGAACTTCACAAAATGACTCAAGCTTCGACGTTTGTTTGACTAACATGCTTATTTGAGTGAGATCAGCCCTTCAGAATTCAAAAATCTCAACTTCATCAAATGACTTAATTATTGATGCTGTGTT
>NW_025971227.1:0-10947 GCF_021869965.1 Rhincodon typus | reverse complement strand
GGTGAAGTTGAGATTTTGATCGTCTGACGTGCTTATCTCAATGAAATCAGCATGTCATTCAAACCAACATCAGAAACTATCTCATTTGGTGAAGTTCAGATATTGGTCTTCTGATGTGCTTCTCTGAGTGAAATACGCATTTTATCAAAACAGCATCAAAAATTAATTAATTTGGGGAAATTGAGATTTTAGTCTTCTGATTTGCTTATCTCACTCAAATAAGCACGTTTGTCAAATAAACATCAAGAGTTGAGTGATTTGGTGATGTTGAGATTTTTGTTTTCTGACATGCCTATCTCACTGAAAATAGCATGTTAGTCAAACAAACATCAAAAAATAACTCATTTGGTGAAGTTGAGATATTTGTCTTCTGAAGTGCTTATCTGAGTTAAATATACATTTTATCAAAACAGCATTAAAAATTAATTCATTTTGGGAAATTGAAATTTTAGTCTTCTGATATGCTTATCTCGCTGAAATAAGCACGTTTGTCAAAACAACATCAAAAGTTGAGTGATTTGGTGATGTTGAGATTTTTGATTTCTGAAGTGCTTATCTCACTGAAACAAGCATGTTAGTCAAACCAACATCAAAACTTGAGTCATTAGGTGAAGTTCAGATTTTGGTCTACTCGGGAGCTTAACTCTCTGAAATAAGCATTTTATTCCAAGCAGCATCATGAGTTGAGTCATTTGTTGAAGTTCAGTTCCTCTCCTTCTGAAGTGCTTAAATCACTGAAATAAGCATGTTCGTCAAACGAACATCAAAAATTGAGTCATTTGTTGAAGTTCAGAGTTTGGTCTTCTGAAGCGCTTATCTGAGTGAAATAAACATGTTCGTCAACACAGCATAAAAAAAAGTTATTTGGTGAAGTTCACATTTTGGTTTTATGAACTGCTTATCATAGTGTAATAAGCATTTAGTTAAATCAGCATCAAATTTTAGGTCCTTTCGTGAAGATGAGATTTCAGTCTTCTCATATGCTTATCGAGCTGAAATAAGCATTTCAGTCAAAACAGCATCAAAAGTTGAGTGTCTTGGTGAAATTGAGATTTGGTCTTCTGATATGCTTATCCCGCTGAAATAAGCACGTTTGTCAAAACAACATTGAAAGTTGAGTCATTTGGTGAAATTGAGATTTTGATACTCTGAAGTGCTTATCATTTCTGAAATAAACGTGTTTGTCAAACCATGATCAAATCTACAGCTATTTGGTGAATTTCAGGTTTTAGTGTTCTGAACAGCTTCACTCGCTGAAATAAACTTTTTAATCCAACCAGCATCCAAAGTAGAGTCATTTGTTGAAGTTGACATTTTGATCCTCGGACGTGCTTATCTCAATGAAATAAGCATGTCATTCAAACCAACATCAGAAACAAACTCATTTGGTGAAGTTCAGATATTGGTCGTCTGATGTGCTTCTCTGAGTGAAATCAGCATGTTAGTCAAAACGGCATCAAAAATTAAGTCATTTGTAGACGTTGAGATTTTTGACTTCTGAAGTGCTTGAATCGCTGAAATAAGCATGTTAGTCAAAACAACATCAAAACTTGAGACATTTACTGAAGTTCAGATTTAGGTCTTCTGAAGTGTTTTTCTCAGAAATAAGCATGTTTTCGAAAAAGCATAAAAAGTTGAGTGTCTTGTTGAAGTTCAGATTTAGGTCTTCTGAAGTGCTTATCTCACTGAAATAAGCACGTTAGTCAAAACAGCATTAAAAATTAAGACAGTTGATGAAGTTGCAATTTTTGACTTCTGAAGTGCTTATCTCACTCAAGGAAGCATTTTAGTCTAACGAGTATGAAAACTTGAGTCATTTGGTGAAGTTCTTATTTTGGCCTCCTGAAGTGCTTATCTGACTCAAATATGTATGTTACTCAAAACAACATCAAAAGTTGAGTCATTTGGTGAAGTCGAGATTCATCACTTCTGAAGTGCTTATTTCACTGGAGGAAGCCTGTTAGTCAATCCAACATCAACACTTGAATCGTTTAGTGAAGTTCAGATTTTGGTCTTCTGAATTGCTTATCTCGCTGAAATAAGCATGTTGTAAAAACGGCATAAAAGTTTGAGTGTCTTGTTGAAGTTGAGATTTTGGTCTTCTGCTATGCTTGTATCACTGAAATAAGCACGTTAGTCAAAGCAACATTAAAAGTTGTGTCTTTTGATGAAGTTGAGATTTTGATCTTCTGAAGTGCTTATCTCAATGAAATAAGCATGTCATTCAAAACAACATCAAAAACTAACTCATTTGGCGAAGTTCAGATATTGGTCTTCTGATGAGCTTATCTGAATGAAATAAGCACGTTCGTGAAAACAGTACGAAAAATTAATTCATTTGTTGACGTTGAGATTTTTGACGTCTGAAGTGCTTAAATCGCTGAAATAAGCATGTTAGTCAAACCAACATCAAAACTTGAGTCACTTGGTGAAGTTCTTATTTTGGCCTCCAGAAGTGCTTATCGCACTCAAATATGCATGTTATTCGAAATAACATCAAAAGTTGCGTCATTTGGTGAAGTTCAGATTTGGTCTGCTGAAGATCTTAACTCACTCAAAACAGCATATTATTCGAAACAGCATCAAAACTTGAGTCATTTGGTGAAGTTCAGATTTTGGTTTCGTGAAGTGCTTCACTCACTCAAATAAGCATGTTAGTCTCACCAACGTCAAAACATGAGCCGTTTGAAGTTCAGATTCTGGTCTTCTGCAGTGCTTATACGAGTGAAATAAGCATGTTAGTATAAACAGCATAAAAAATTAAGTCATTTGGTGAAGTTGAGATTTTTGACTTCTGAATTGCTTATCTCACTGAAACAAGCGTTTTCGTCAAATCATCATCAAATGTTAGGTCCTTTGGTGAAGTTCAGATTTCAGTCTTCTAATACGCTTATCTCGCTGAAATAAGCAGTTAAGTCAAACCAGCATCAAAAGTTGTGTGTCTTGGTGAAATTGAGAATTTGGTCTTCTAATATGCTTATCTCGCTGAAATAAGCACGTTCGTATAAACAACATCAAAAGTTGAGCCATTTGGTGAAGTTGAGATTTTGATCTTCTGAAGTGGTTAACTTGCTGAAATAATCATGTCAGTCAAACGAACATAACAAAATTGTGTCATTTTTTGAACTTCAGATTTTAACCTTCTGAAGTGCTCAACTCACAGAAATAAGCATTTTCGCCTAACCAGAATCAAAAATCAAGTCATTTGTTGAAGTTCAGATTTTGGACTTCTGAAATGCCCAACTCGCTGAAAGAAGCATTTAATCCAACCAGCATCAAAAGTTGAGTCATTTGGTGAAGGTGAGATTTTAGCCTTCTCAAGTGCTTAACTCGCTGAAATAAGCATGTTAGTCAAAACAACATCAAAAGTTGAGTCACGAGGTGAGGTTGAGATTTTGACCTTATGACTTGCTTATCTCCATGAAATTAGCATGTCTTTCAAACCAACATCAAAAACTAAGCATGTAAGTCAAACAAACATCAAAAAATAACTCATTTGGTGAAGTTCAGATATTGGTCTTCTGAAGTGCCAGTCTGAGTGAAATAAGCATGTTAGTCAAAACAGCATCAAAACTTGAGTCATTTGGTGAAGTTCACATTTTGGTGTTCTGAAGTACTTATCTCGTTGAAACAAGCATGTTAGTCAAAACAACATCAAAAGTTGAGTCATTTGGTGAAGTTGAGATTTTAGCCTTCTGAAGTGCTTAACTCACTGAAATAAGCGTGTTCGTCAAACCAACATCAAAACTTGAGTCATTTGGTGAAGTTCAGATTTTGGTTTTCTGAAGTGCTGATCTCATTGAAATAAGCATGTTAGTCAAACCGACATCAAAAACTCAGCATGTAAGTCAAACAAACATCAAAAAATAACTCATTTGGTGAAGTTCAGATATTGGTCTTCTGTTGTGCTAATCTGCCTTCTGAAGTGCTTATCTCACTCAAGTGAGCATGTTAGTCGAAACAGCATCAAAAGTTGAGTCTTTTGTTGAAGTTCTTCTTTTGGCCTTCTGAAGTGCTTATCTCACTCAAGTATGCATATTACTCAAAACAACATCATACGTTGAGTCATTTGGTGAAGTCAAGATTCTTCAATTCTGAAGTGCTTATTTCACTGGATGAAGCCTCTTAGTCAATCCAACATCAAAATTTGAGTCTTTTCGTGGAGCTCAGATTTTGGTCTTCTGAAGAGCTTATCTAACTGAAACTGGCATATTGTCAAAACACCATAATAAGTTGAATGTCTTGATGAAGTTGAGATTTTGGTCTTCTGTTATGCTTATCTCGCTGAAATAAGCATGTTAGTCAAACCGTCATCAAAGCTCGAGTTATTTGGTGAAGTTCAGGTTTTGGTGACCTTAAGAGATTAACTCGCTGAAATAAGCATTTTAAACCAACCAGCATCAAAAGTTGTGTCATTTGGTGAAATTGAGATTTTAGCCTTCTGAAGGGTTTAACTCGCTGAAATAAGCATGTTAGTCAAAACAACATCATACGTTGAGTCATTTGGTGAAGTCGAGATTCTTCACTTCTGAAGTGTTTCTTTCACGGGACGAAGCCTGTTCGTCAATCCAACATCACATTTTTTTGTCATTCAGTGAAGTTCAGATTTTCGTCTTCTGAAGTGTTTATCTCTCTGAAATAAGCATGTTGTCAAAACAGCATAAAAAGCTGAGTGTCTTGATGAAGTTGATATTTTGGTCTTCTGCTATACTTATCTCGCTGAAATGAGCACTTTAGTCAAAACGACATCAAAAGTTGTGTCATTTGGTGAAGGTCAGATTTTTGTCTCTGAAGTGCTTATCTCGCTGAAATAAGCATTTTAATCCTACCAGCATTCTAAATTAAATCATTTGGTGAAGTTATTTTATTTTTTTTTTTTTTGCCTTCTGAACTGCTTAACTCGCTGAAATTAGCATTTTATTCAAAACAACACCGAAAATTGAATCATTTGGTGAAGTTGAGATTTTTGACTTCTGAAGTCCTTATCTGACTCAAATGAGCATGTTAGTCAAAACAACATTAAAAATTGAGTCATTTGGTTAAGTTCAGATTTTAGTCTTCTCAAGTGCTCAACTGACTGCAATGAGCATTTTAGTCTAACCAGCATCAAATATCAAGTCATTTGATGAATTTGAGATTTTTGACTTCTGTAGTGGTCAACGCACTGAAATAAGCGTTATTTGTCACACCAGCATCAAAAGTTATGTCCTTTGGTGAAGTTGAGATTTTAGTCTTCTGATATGCTTATCCTACAGAAATAAGCACGTTCGTCAAAAGAACATCAAAAGTTGATTAATTTGGTGCAGTTGAGATTTTTGACTTCTGAAATGCTTATCTCACTCAAATATGCATGTTAGTCAAACCATCAGCAAAACTCGAGATATTTGGTGAAGTTCAGGTTTTGGTTGCCTGAAGAGATTGACTCGCTGAAATAAGCATTTTAAACCAACCAGCATCAAAAGTTGTGCCATTGGGTGATTTTAGCCTTCTGAAGTGCTTGACTCGGTGAAATGAGCATGTTAGTCGAAACAACATCAAAAGTTGGGTCATTTGGTGAAGTTGAGATTTTGATCTTCTGGAGTGGTAAACTTGTTGAAATAATCATGTTAGTCAAACGAACATAAAAAATTGTGTCATTTTATGAACTTCAGATTTTGATCTTCCGAAGTGCTTAACTCGCATAAATAAGCATTTTAGTCCAACCAGAATCAAAGATCAAGTCATTTGTTGAAGTTCAGATTTTGGAATTCTGAAGTGCCCACATCACTGAAAGAAGCATTTAATCCAACCAGCATCAAAAGTTGAGTCATTTGGTGAAGGTGAGATTTTCGCTTTCTCAAGTGCTTAACTTACTGAAATGAACATGTTCGTGAAAACAGCATCAAAAGTTGAGTCATTTGGTGAAGTTGAGATTTTGACCTTCTGACGTGCTTATCTCAATGAAATAAGCATGTCATTCAAAACAACATCAAAAACTCAGCATGTAAGTCAAACAAACATCAAAAAATAACTCATTTGGTGAAGTTCAGATATTGGTCTTCTGTTGTGCTAATCTGCGTGAAATAAGCATATTAGTCAAAACAGCATTAAAAATTACGTCATTTGTTGACGTTGAGATTTTTGACTTCTGAAGTGCTTAAATCGCTGAAATAAGCATATTAGTCAAACCAACATCAAAACTTGAGTCATTTGATGAAGTTCACATTGTGGCGTTCTGAAGTGCGAATCTCGTTGAAATAAGCATGATAGTCAAAACAGCATTAAAAATTAAATCATTTGGTGAAGTTGAGATTTTTGACTTCTGAAGTGCTTATCTCACTCAAGGAAGCATGTTAGACTAACCAGCATCAAAACTTGAGTCATTTGGTGAAGATCTTACTTGGGCCTTCTGAAATGCTTATCTCACTCAAATATGCATATTACTCAAAACAATATCATACGTTGAGTCATTTGGTGAAGTCGAGATTCTTCAATTCTGAAGTGCTTATTTCACTGGACGAAGCCTCTTAGTCAATCCAACATCAAAATTTGAGTCATTCAGTGAAGTTCAGATTTTCGTCTTCTGAAGAGCTTATCTGACTGAAACTGGCATGTTGTCAAAACAGTATAAAAAGTTGAATGTCTTCTTGAAGTTGATATTTTGGTCTTCTGCTATGCTTATCTCGCTGAAATAAGCACGATAGTCAAAACAACATCAAAAGTTGTGTCATTCGGTGAAATTGAGATTTTTGACTTCTGAAATGCTTATCTCACTCAAATAAGCATGTTAGTCAAACCATCATCAAAGCGAGAGTTATGTGGTGAAGTTCAGGTTTTGGTGCCCTTAAGAGATTAACTCGCTGAAATAAGCATTTTAAACCAACCAGCATCAAAAGTTGTGTCATTTGGTGAAGTTGAGATTTTAGCCTTCTGATGTGCTTAACTCGCTGAAATAAGCATGCGAGTTGAAACAACATCAAACGTTGAGCCGTTTGGTGAAGTTGAGATTTTGATCTTCTGAAGTGCTCACCTCATGAAATAAGCATGTCATTCAAACCAACATCAAAAAACTAACATTTTTGGTGAAGTGAGATATTGGTCTTCTGAAGTGTTTATCTGAGTTAAATGAGCATGTTCGTCAAAACAGCATCATAAATTAAGTCAGATGGTGAAGGTGTGATTTTTGATTTCTGAAGTGCTTATCTCACTGAAATCAGCATTTTAGTCCAACCAGCGCCCAAAGTTAGGTCCTTTGGTGGAGTTGAGATTTTTGACTTCTGAAGTGCTTATCTGACTCAAATAAGCATGTTAGTCTAACCAACATCAAAACATGAGTCATTTGGTGAAGTTCAGATTTTGGTCTTCTGAAGTGCTCATCTGAGCCTAAACAAGCATGTTGGTCAAAACAGCATCAACATTGAAGTCATTTGGTGAAGCTGAGATTTTTGACTTCTGAATTGCTTATCTCACTGAAATAAGCGTTTTAGTCAAATCATCATCAAAAGATAGGTCCTTTGGTGAAGTTCAGATTTCAGTCTTCTAATACGCTTATCTCGCTGAAATAAGCATTTAAGTCAAACCAGCATCAAAAGTTGAGTGTCTTGGTGAAATTGAGATTTTGGTCTTCTGATATGCTTATCTCGCTGAAATAAGCACGTTCGTATAAACAACATCAAAAGTTGAGCCAATTGGTGAAGTTGGGATTTTGATCTTCTGAAGTGGTTAACTTGCTCAAATAATCATGTTCGTCAAACGAACATAAAAATTTGTGTCATTTTATGAACTTCAGATTTTAATCTTCTGAAGTGCTTAACTCGCAGAAATAAGCATTTTCGCCTAACCAGAATCAAAAATCAAGTCATTTGTTCAAGTTCAGATTTGGACTTTTGAAGTGCCCAACTCGCTGAAAGAAGCATTTAAACCAACCAGCATCCAAAGTTGCGCCATCGGGTGAAGTTGAAATTTTAGCCTTCTGAAGTGCTTAACTCGGTGAAATAAGCATGTTAGTCGAAACAACATCAAAAGTTGGGTCGTTTGGTGAGGTTGAGATTTTGATCTTCTGACGTGCTTATCTCAATGAAATAAGCATGTCATTCAAACCAACATCAAAAACTAAGCATGTAAGCCAAACAAACATCAAAAAATAACTCATTTGGTGAAGTTCAGATATTGGTCTTCTGATGTGCTAATCTGAGTGAAATACGCACGTTAGTCAAAACAGCATCAAAAATTACGTCATTTGTTGACGTTGAGATTTTTGACTTCTGAAGTGCTTAAATCGCTGAAATAAGCATATTAGTCCAACCAACATCAAAACTTGAGTCATTTGGTTCGCATTTTGGAGTTCTGAAGTGCTTATCTCATTGAAATAAGCATGTTAGTCAAAACAGCATTAAACATTAAGTCATTTGGTGAAGTTGAGTTTTTTGACTTCTGAAGTGCTTATCTCACTCAAGTGAGCATGTTAGTCTCACCAGCATCAAAACTTTAGTCTTTTGGTGAAATTCTTCTTTTGGCCTTCTGAAGTGCTTATCTCACTCAAACATGCATATTATTCAAAACAACATCATACGTTGAGTCATTTGGTGAAGTCGAGATTCTTCACTTCTGAAGTGCTTCTTTCACTGGACGAAGCCTGTTAGTCAATCCAACATCACATTTTTTGTCATTCAGTGAAGTTCAGATTTTCGTCTTCTGAAGTGCTTGTCTCTCTGAAATAAGCATGTTGTCAAAACAGCATAAAAAGCTGAGTGTCTGGATGAAGTTGACATTTTGGACTTCTGCTGTACTTATCTTGCTGAAATAAGCACGTTAGTCAAAACGACATCAAAAGTTGTGTCATTTGGTGAAGGTGAAAATTTGATCTTTTGAAGTGCTTAACTCGCTGAAATGCGCATGTTTGTCAAACTAACATCAAAAATTGAGTTATGTGGTGAAGTTCAGATTTTTGTCTCTGAAGTGCATATCTCGCTGAAATAAACATTTTAATCCAACCAGCATTCTAAATTTAATCATTTGGTGAATTTGATTTTTTTTTTTTTTGCGTTCTGAACTGCTTAACTCGCTGAAATTAGCATTTTATTCAAAACAACACCGAAAGTTGAATCATTTGGTGAAGTTGAGATTTTTGACTTCTGAAGTCCTTATCTGCCTCAAATAAGCATGTTAGTCAAAACAACATTAAAAATTGAGTCATTTGGTGAAGTTCAGATTTTAGTCTTCTCAAGTGCTTAACTGACTGCAATAAGCATTTTAGTCTAAGCAGCATCAAAAATCAAGTCAGTTGATGAATTTGAGATTTTTGACTTCTGTAGTGGTCAGCCCACTGAAATAAGCATTATTTGTCATACCAGCATCGAAAGTTATGTCCTTTGGTGAAGTTGAGATTTTAGTCTTCTGATATGCTTATCCTACAGAAATAAGCACGTTAGTCAAAAGAACATCAAAAGTTGATTAATTTGGTGCAGTTGAGATTTTTGACTTCTGAAATGGTTATCTCACTCAAATGAGCATGTTAGTCAAACCATCATCAAAACTAGAGTTATTTGGTGAAGTTCAGGTTTTGGTGTCCTGAAGAGTGAAATCGCTGAAATAAGCATTTTAAACCAACCAGCATCAAAAGTTGTGTCGTTTGGTGAAGATGAGATTTTAGCCTTCTGAAGTGCTTAACTCGGTGAAATGAGCATGTTAGTCGAAACAACATCAAAATTTGGGTCATTTGGTGAAGTTGAGATTTTGATCTTCTGAAGTGCTCACCTCATGAAATAAGCATGTCATTCAGAACAACATCAAAAACTAACATTTCTCGTGAAGTTGAGATATTGATCTTCTGAAGTGCTTATCTGAGTTAAATAAGCATGTTCGTCAAAACAGCATCGTAAATTAAGTCAGATGGTGAAGCTGAGATTTTTGACTTCTGAAGTGCTTATCTCACTCAAGTAAGCATGTTAGTCTAATCAGCATCAAAAATTGAGTCTTTTAGTGAAGTTCTTCTTTTGGCCTTCTGAAGTGCTTATCTCACTCAAATATGCATATTACTCAAAACAACATCATACGTTGAGTCATTTGGTGAAGTCGAGATACTTCAATTCTGAAGTTCTTATTTCACTGGACGAAGCCTCTTAGTCAATCCAACATCAAAATTTGAGTCATTTAGATGAAGGTCAGATTTTGGTCTTCTGAACAGCTCATCTGACTGAAATTAGCATGTTGTCAAAACAGCGTAAAAAGTTGAATGTCTTGTTGAAGTTGAGATTTTGGTCTTCTGTTATGCTTATCACGCTGAAGTAAGCACGTTATTCAAAACATCATCAAAAGATGTGTCATTTGTTGAATTTTAGATTTTTTACTTCTGAAAGGCTTATCTCACCCAAATAAGCATGTTAGACAAACCATCATCAAAGCCAGAGTTGTTTGGTGAAGTTCAGGTTTTGGTGTCCTTAAGAGATTAACTCGCTGAAATAAGCATTTTAAACCAATCAGCATCAACAGTTGTGTCATTTGGTGAAGTTGAGATTTTGATCTTCTGAAGTGCTCACCTCATGAAATAAGCATGTTATTCAAACCAACATCAAAAACAAGCATTTTTGGTGAAGTGAGATATTGGTCTTCTGAAGTGCTTACCTGAGTTAAATAAGCATGTTCGTCAAAACAGCATCATAAATTAAGTCAGATGGTGAAGGTTAGATTTTTGATTTCTGAAGTGCTAATCTCACTGAAATAAGCATTTTAGTCCAACCAGCGCCCAAAGTTAGGTCCTTTGGTGGAGTCGAGATTTTTGTCTTCTGAAGTGCTTATCTCACTCAAATAATCATGTTAGTCAAACCAACATCAAAACTTGAGTCATTTGGTGAAGTTCAGATTTTGGTTTCCTGAAGTGCTTGTCTCACTGAAATAAGCATGTTAGTCAAAACAGCATGATAAATTAAGTCATTTGGTGAAGTTGAGATTTTTGACTTCTGAAGTGCT
>NW_025971226.1:0-10948 GCF_021869965.1 Rhincodon typus | reverse complement strand
GAAACGTCAGCCTTCCTGCTCCTATGATGCTGCCTGGCCTGCTGTGTTCATCCAGCTCTGCACCTTGTTGTCCTGGAGTAATGTGTACAGTTTTGGTCTCCTTACCTCGGGAGGGATGTTACTGCCATAGAGGGAATGCAACAAAGGTTCGCCAGCATTGTCTTGGGATGGCAGGACTGTCTTATGAAGACAAACAGGGCCAAGTGGACCTACATTCAGGAAAGTCTCAATGAATGAGAGATGATCTCATTGAAACTTACAAAATAGTTAAAGGGATAGACAAGATAAATAAAATGGTTCACCTACTTGTGGAGGGTAGGACCAGCGATCACAATTTAAAAATAAGGGCAGTGTCACTTAAATCTGAGATGAGGGGTTTTATTCACTCAGAAGGTTATGAACTTTTGGAATTCTCTACCTCAGAGGGGCATGATGGTTCAGTCTTTGAACATGTTTAAAGTAGAGATTGATCAGATTTCTGATTACCAATGGAGGACAGGGTTATGGGAATGGGGTGAGTAAAAGGCATTGACGTGCTTGAGCAACCATGATTGTATTCGATGGGCTGAATGGCCTGCTCCTGTCCTGAAGTTCCTAAAAGAGAAAGTGCAAATAGTTTTTAAAAAGATCCATTGAATCTCCTCTTCATGAGGCTTCAGCTCTCCCAGTTCCTCAGTTCTGGAATCTTTCTGACCAATGTCCTCTGTATCCTCACCTGAAGCTGCAACATTCTTCACAAAGCGTGGCACTGAGAATTAGACGCACATCACGACAAGCGCAGGACATTGGGATTAGTGAGTTTTTATTGGTAGTTGTGTTGGTGCAGAATCGATGGGCCAAAGAACCTTTACTGCACTGTATGACTCTATAAATCTATTCTGTACCTTTACATTACACTCGGTTGAATGTTCGAGATATGAGAGTAGGTCAATATTGTTGAGCTTCCTTTGACACCCGGCAACCATTGCCCCAGAAGGCCCCATGCTAGGGTGGTTACTCATTGCCTGTGGGGAGGAGTGTCTTTTGATGAAGGCAGTTGTATTTTCCATTCAGCATTGTTTTGTTTTCTTAATGTTGGGTTTTTGTGGTATTTTGAGAAGAAACCTAGTTACGCTACGCCGGTCTTAATAGAATTCCTAGCCTGAGCTTCAAAGATAAGGCATGCTTCTTATGGGAAAAATAAACAAACCACTGAAAGTAAGCTAGATACACCCCTGCCATCTCCATAATCTAGAGAACATGAGGGATTCTGCCAAGAATGAGATGTTCCGAGGGCAGAGCTAGCTTGGAGGCAACTACCTTAGAAACAAGAGACTGCAGTTGACATCCACCTGAATGATGCCAATCTCCCCCCAGCACACCTTCTCACAACTTCTATTCGGAAAGGAAACTGCCCACACCCATCATGTCATGGCATTGGCAATATAATATTCCAGTCCGTTGGTAACAAACTGAATTGGCTGTTATCCATTTCGTTACGGTTTAGGATGCAGGTCAGGGGATGGGCAGAGATCAGCCAGGATCCTGTTGAAAGATGGAGCAGGTTCAGGGGGCTGAATGGCCTACATTTGTCATGACGCTGTCACACACAGGGGAATGAGGACAATAAGACAGAGAGCAGTAATTATGGGTGGAAATCTGTTAAGAAGGATTACTTCAAAAAGATCCCTCCCAGATCTCTTTCTCCTTGTGGGACACCCCAAAATTTCCCACAGCACCCCAACTACAGCAGAATGCATGCTGGGAAGTCTTTGATTGTAAAACTTTATTGGTTTCACTGGTCCCAGACCAGCAACTTTGAAGCTGGTCTCTGTGTTTCTGGGCTCAACAGGAATCTCCGAGTTTGAGTCCTTGTGAGGAGTGTGAGCCCAGGATGGCCAAGTGCTTATAGGCTGTGGTGTTGAACAGCTAACTGTGTCTCTTTGTATTTCTGCATTTTAGTGAGAAGGACTGTATTTTTTAACTTTTTAAACTTTGCTTTCCTTATTTTTCTGCTTTGTTACTAAGATTCTGTACCTCGGTACCTTTTTACCTAAGATGATTCCATAGTTAGTGACTTGCAAACTTTTCATTGAATTAATCTGACATCTACTAAGTAACACATACATGTCTATTCTGGTGATACTTGAAAACTTTTCACAAAAAATAAGCACTGTTACTCCAGCCAACTGAACACCCTAAAGACATTAGCAGATAAGGAGAACTTGTGAGTTGGCATCTTGCTTTGGGCATCCCCTTGGTTTGTGTGAGCAACAGGCAAGGAGGTGGGGGCAGCAAGAGTTCTTGCTTTAGAACACAGAGCGTTCTGTAGTTCCTCTACTACCTTCTGCACCACCTGTTTGAACTCAGCTACCAAATCCATCCCCTGTTCCCTCAAACCCGTTCCCATTAACCTGATGATCCCCTACTGGCTCCTGTATTGGCCAATATTGTAAATGGTTCTCTCCCTCTTAGTATTGCCCCACTCTCCTGTGAATCTGACATCATTAACCCTCTCCTTGAAGGAACAACCCTTGACCCCTCCACCCTATATAACTATGATAAAGGTAAACTTTCCCTGTCATTGACCTGTCTGTAGCTGTTGACACAGTTGACCACACCATCTGCTTTCAAAACTTTTGATTTATTATTGTCACATGCACCTAGATACAGTGAAATGTATTGTTTTGTGTGCTAACCAGACAAATCATGCCTTACATAAGTACATCAGGGTAATAGAACAGAATGCAGAATATAGTGTTACAGCTACATTGAAGGAGCAGAGAGAAATCAACTCTAATATATGAGACGCCTGTTCATAAATCTGATAACAGCAGGGAAGAAGCTGTTATTGAATCTGTTAGTACATGTATTCAAACTTTTATATCTTCTGCCTGGCAGAAGAAGGTGGAAGAGAGTGTAACTGGGTTGGGAGGGGTCTTTGATTATGTTGGCTGCTTTCCCGAGGCAGCGGGAAGTGTAGATGGAGGTAATGGATAGAAAGTTGGTTTTCGTGGTGGATTGCGTTCACAACTCTCCGTAATTTCTTGCGGTCATGGACAGAGCATTTACCACACCACTGCTAGGTTCTCTTTTCACTCGAAGGGCCAGATGGCCAATTCCTGCTCCTTATGATATTGTAGCCCCTTTCAGATAGAATCTAAAAACTGAAGGTGGTGGGTGCGAAGTGGATGGGATCTGTAATCTGCCTGTATGTGCAGTGGGATTCTGACTCTTTCAGGCCAGTGTGTAAGCAACCAGTCACCATATCCAGATAAACTACAGGAGTGACTCCACTCTGACCTTCTCACTAGTATCAGCAGCATAATGACTTCAGCCTACCTTTTCACATAACACCATAAGTTTCGAGTTTAATGTGCACTCCTATTTTGAGAGTGTTCCTCTCTGATGAATCACTGGGAAAAACTGCTCTTGTCTGACCAAGGGGTAGGTTGTGAATCTGAGTGCACCAATACCTCCATCTTCCGTTTACATTTCACTCACGATTGATTTCTTACTTTATACTCGGCAAAAAAAAAACATGATTTTCCAAGCTCTAACAGGAGGTAATCTATTGGCACAAGCAGCTTGTCTCCAGGGGGAATAAAATAGTGTTCAGTTCTGCTGTTCAAACAGGTGATTAAAGGCAAAGGAGAAAGAAACCAGCGCACAAAGTTTCCAACATCCCATAGGATCTGAAATAGAAAACCGAAAGTACTATAAATCCCCGGTCATGGAACAAATTACCTCCTTCTCTGTGGTAAAACTCTTGTGCCTTTGTTCCAATGACATGGAAACATAGCATATAGGCCGTTCAACTCATGTGAGCCCAGCCCACCATTCAATATGATCATGGCTAATTGACCAACTCAATACTTCACCCTACCTTTACTCCATATCCTTTATTCCTTTTAGTCCTAAGAGCTACATCTAACTCCTTCTTGAACACATTCAATATTTTGATTTCAACCATTTCCTGTGGCTGACAATTTCAAAGGCTGACCACTCTCTGGGTGAAGAAATTTCTCATCATCCCAGTCCTAAATGGCTTATCCTGTTGTGTCCTGATAAGTTATGTCATGTCCCAGCCTGATGGACATCAAGCCCCAATATTCCAGAGCCATCACAAATATACAAATGGCTAAGTGAATCACTAAACATGGTTAGAGATAGTAGGAACTGCAGATGCTGGAGAATCCGAGACAACAAGGTCCAGGGCTGGATGAACACAGCAGGCCAAGCAGCATCATAGGAGCAGAGGGTCTCTGCTACTAAACATGGTTAGTTTGCTTGACTTTGATCACTATCTAAGATAAAAGAAATTCACGCCAAGTTTCACCAATATGCAAAAGAATTTATTATAAACAAACATATTCTTTAACAAATGATGAAAAAGGTTATTAATTACTAACCTACAAAGTTAAACCAGTGCCCCTTAAAATCTAAACTTGCATGCATATAATCACAAATGGGATGGATAGAACAGACTGTCCTGCACACTGCTTGGGTGCAAAATAAAAAAGGGAACATATTCTATGGATCAAGAATCCAATTTAGAAGGGTGGAATCAGGTTCTCAAAGTTTCTGACAATGATATCAGGTTGTTGTTGACCACACTAACCCTCAATTTGGTAGCCAGCCAGCCGGACTTAAGTTTTTTGCTTGATTTAGGTGTCCTTCCTTTCAGATTATTTTAGTGCTGGTTTACTTCCACTTAAAGATCGCGGGAGGGAGAGATGTGTCTTCAGTTGCAGGCTTTCTGTATATTTAGATGCAACTGCACCATCTCAGTTTGGTGACAAACCGCTTCTTAACTATACACACTGCTGTTTAACTGTTGTTAACCCCATAGACACTTGCTGCTAGCAGATCTCACAAAAATATATTATCTTGCTTCTCCAAAAGCTACATCTCCTTCCGTAACTGGTAAGTGAACACCAAACACTTTTGCTTTGAGCTGTAAACAATGTTAGTTGTCCGAACTTTCATTTTCCTGTTTATATTCCTCATAAAATATATGTATTGCTTATATGGATACAGCCTTGAAGTAGATGAAACACCATTTCATCACAAGGTGAACATGACATTCACACAAGAAAATTACATTCCTTCCCCCTCACTTATTTGTTATGCAGGATTTATATAATTTCTTGACATCTTTTATCTCAAATTTTCAAACTACTCCCTCATTAAATCATTGATTAAGTGGCAGAAATTACATTATCATTTACAGTGATGTGTATAATTCTTATATTATAAATATTAATTAACAAGATCCATCAAAATAATCTTGCATTTTGATGTATAAATTTCTGTACATAGGTCAAGGGATTGTTAGATGTTTCTCTGCGGTTGTGACAGACATAACCTTCAAATGTTTTAGAGCCAGGAACAATCCCAAAGTCCCCTTTCCCACTGTAGAGTGCCTGTTTAGATACAAGTTCACTATTTTAGACAAGTAGCCTACTGGCTCCTCTCTTCCTGATTCATCATCTTGCAATACTGGGCTCACCAGTGTCAATTTCAATTTTAATGAGCACCAGTTCATTCGCTAGGATTGCTTCCAGCTTCTTCGACCATATTACCTTTGTTGTTTTTCATAGAGGTCAGCTGATGTGCTGACATTGGGCATGGATTTCCAAAAAAAAACCACATATCCCCAGAAATCTCATAATTTCCCATTTAATTTTAGGAATCAGAAATTCTAACAGAACCTCCACTTCAATTATTCTTGCAAGCATTTGCCTTGTCCACAGTGTTTCCTAGGTACATCCTTCCCCTTGCTTTCATTAACTCACTCTTAGCAAGATTTATTACTAACTAGTTAACTGTAACTTCTTAAATAAGTCTTCTAATGGTTCTACATGTTCCGCTCAGATGTCTCTGTACCTTAAGACATTGTTCAAATAAATTACACAATTAGGCAGACTAGCTATGACACGATTCATAAATCTTTGGAATATAGTGCAGTTATTTTTTGACTCAGCACTGAAACAACCTATTTAGTGTAAAAAAGCTGAAATGTCTTTATCTCTTGATTTAATGGTATTTGCCAGTATGCTTTTAATAGATTAGTATTAATAAGGAATGTGGCACTGCTATCCCTATTTTCACAATTCTAACTGAATAATTAGATATGAATCTGTTTTTGTAACTACATTTACTTTACTGTAGCCTCTGTAGAATCTAGCTGATATATCCAGTTTAGGAACTAACACCATCGGTAAACGCCAGTTGTTTTGGCTAGGCTCAGTCAAATGATTTTCTAGTATATATTGAATCTCCACTTCCATCTGCACTTGTCTGTCTGAACTTAATTGGTAAGGATGTTGTTTAATTGGTACTGCTACCCCTACATCCATATCATGCGTTGCTAACATTTTACAATCAGGTGTATCTCTATAGGTTCCCATGAATTTTAGAAGTAACCTTATAAGATCTTTTCCTGTCTTCCTCTATGTGCAAGAATATATCATTGCACTGTTCAGTTTTTCAGTGTTTCAGTCAGATTGCAGCAGGTAGACTTTGTGAAATGTTTACCTTTTCAACTACTTTACTCTTACTGTCCCTGTCATTCTCGACCACTCTTCCTACTGGACACACTTGCTCACTCGTATTTTCTTCCCTACAGCAATATTGTTTTAACGTACTCACATGACACAAGTACGTTAATCCTGTGATTAAGAGTATCTACCATATCAGTTATTTTAATAACTCTCCTAATTACCTTGTAATTATCTTACTCAGAGTTTAATTGTGTACAAGTAATAACACAAAACATTTTGTGTCCTATCTTTAGTATTCTAGTCGCAGCACGTTCGGTCTGCCCATTATTTTATTTTGACCAGTGAAGTCTTCAAACGCTGCCCCCATGGTATTTTGCATGAGTGTCTCTAGAAATGTTGAGGATTTGTCTTTTTTATCTTAAACCTTTTTCCTCAATCAATTTCAATGGACCTCTTCTCTCATGACCAGAGATCAACACAAATGGATTCATTTAGGGAATCCCTGGGATTAGATTAACAATCATCCAGGCTTGCATCTTTCATCTGCTGGAGAGCTTTAACTGCTTCCAATGTCATCTTATTTTGCAGAAAGAGACATCTGGTATATGTTCTTTTATCCTTTTTGAACCAAACTTGTTCAATATCCAAACTAATACTGTCCATCTTCAAGGAACTCACACTAAGCCCCCAAACCTTGATGATGACCCTGATAGGAAGAGTGCACTGGAATTCAAATCCCACCCATTCCATGTGTTGTCTTAAATGTATCAATGCCAAACTTAATCACTAAGATTGTTAATTTTCCTGGCTTTGCCAATTATCTAAGATAAAATAACTAAGTTTCAGCAAGAAACAACCGAGCAGAACTTATCCATTAAAAAGCAGAAGAATGGATCATTATCCACTAACAAGCAAATTTAAACTATACCTCCTTAAATCCAAACACACTCACAGTTATTCAGACAAGACAAACATCTTGATACAGATATCATAGGTGGAAAGCATAGGTAAAAAGGAACAAATTCTGTGGATCAAGAGTCCAAACCATAACTGTGGAATGAGGCGCCTTCCTCCGCTTTCATTTCTGACAATCGTGTCATGTTGCTGCTGACCACAGTGATTCTCGATGCAGTGGCTGGTCAGTTTGACCTAGGTCTTGACAGTTAGTGATGGGTTTCTTCCATTCACAGAGGGTGGGAAAGAGAGAGAGAAAGAGAGACAGAGAGAGAGCTGTCTTGGTTTTCAGACTTTCTGGAGGTTTGGGTACAAATATGTTCTAAGATGGACTTCAACTCTATGACAAAAGCTATTTTAAGGCTGTATTTAACACTAAGACAGCTGCATGTCTCACAATAGTATCACATCTAGCTTCTCCACAAGTTACATGACCTTTTGAACCAATAGGTGAACACCACACAGTTCCAATTTTTCTCTGAGTAATTAAAAAACTGATATTCTACACTTTCATTTTTGTGTTTATATTCCAAATATAATGCATGCAGTCTTCACATTAGTTGGACCTTCCTCCTTTCCTGGTCTCTCTCAAACACTCCAGGAATATTTGTTGTAAATATGTTTTTGTTTTAAAATTATTATTGTAGTTTTGACTTTTCTAATCAGTCGCTCGACTTCTTGATAATCTTGGCTGTGTACAATCGGTCTGATGACTTCCCTTCTAGTTCTGGGGATGTTTTAACACATTTGCGTTTGGAATCCTGGTCACCTTTGGTGTAAGAGTTTGAAGGGGTTAGTGCCTGGGCAAGTGTGAACCACACTTCCCATTGTGGTGGTATAAGAGATTGTATAAGAGGGAGACTTAAGAGAAGTTTTATGTTTTCAGTTGAGTTAGTCTTGCTTCTTTGATGCTGTATATAGTTGCGTAATGTGTAGCAATCCAGTCATTGTTAAAATCTAACAATGACTCAGTGATCTCTCCTAGCTCGTCAAACCAAACTTACAACAATGGCTTGTTCCACATAGTCCTCAGGTACTCTGATGGTTCCTCATTCACGTCCTTCTTTGACAACAGTTGGTCAGTGATTTCGGTATGAAATCAACAAAAAAGCAAATTCCAGCAAACTTACAAAGCAGAAGAAAATGCTCAGCTTTAAACATTCCTTATACACCTTGCATATTTTGTATACATTTTCAAACTGACCCAATTTAATACTAGTCGCTACAATCTAAATATTGTCTGGGTTTGTGTTTGGATATGAAATTTGTATCTAGGTTAAAAAGAAGAATAACAGTACAGTAACTGTCATCATTTCTGGCCTTTCCAATTTCAAACATAACATTCATTGTCCTTGATCATTAATACTGTTTGATTTTAATTAATTAATAATTGTTTTTCTGTTTCATGTCAAATCCTTTTTATAAAATCACTTGCAGTTCATGGTCAGTGCCAGCCACTAAATTGAAGAATTCTTTCAGATCTTGGCAAATGATTTTTCGGCCTTACGTTCTCAGTGAACTCAGGATCCCAGCAGCCCACCGGAGATTGATGTTTAACAGGGTTCCTCCCAAAAATATACATCTCTGAACAATGCCAAACAGGGTCAGGAATCAAGCGAAAGCAGTGACATAATGGTCACAGTTGACAAGGCTGACATCTAATTATCATTGACATTTAGACTGCTACAGATCATGTAGTGTAGTATAGCTATACGGCACATTTCTAGCCAAAGAATTCATAACATTTAACTTGCTCTTGGTGGCACTCTATTTATGTGGCAGGTTCAGTTCAGTTTCCGGTCAATGGTAACCCCCAGGATGTTGATAGTAGGGGATTTGGTGATGATAGTGCCATTGGATGTCGAGGGACGATAGTTAGATTGTCTCTTGTTGGAGATGGTCACTGCCTGGCATTGTGTGCTTTATTTGTGAAATGTCATTTGTCACTTGTCAGCCAAAATCTGGAAATTTTCCAAGCCTCGCTACATTCAAACATGGATTGTGGTGATTGGAGCAATGTCAGCCAGATGGACCCCATAGACTATGGATTCCCTGGTCCAATCAGGAAGCCCTGGCTGAGAGATATAAACAGGAGTGAGGGGTTCTGCTCACTCTAGGAGCCAGCTCTGAGCTAGCTGGGTCAGTGTCATGTACCGTGCACATGTAAATAAAGGGTGACTCGGTGACCAGGATACTGGCCTTCATGGAGTTACTTCAGGCTGTTTCAGTATCTGAGGAACATTGGCCAACATCCCCACTTCTGACCCTTATGATGAAGCAGCTGAAGATGCTTGAGCCTAGGATACTATCCTGAGGAAATCCTACAGAGATGTCCTGGAGCTTTGATGACTGACCTACAACAACAAATCAACCATCTTCCTATGTGCCAGGTATGACTCCAGGCACTAGAAAGATTTCCTGGATTACCATTGACTCCAATCCTCCAAGGGTCTTTAATGCTATCCTCGGTCATATATGACCTTGATTTCAAGGGCAGTTACTCTCACTTTATTCTCACGTTCAGCAGTTTTATCCATATCAGCTCCAATACTGTAGTGAAGTCACTTGTGGCAAATGTTAGTTATAAACCTAAGTGCGAATAGTGTCAAAATCTTGTTGTATACAGACACGGACTGCTTCACAATCTGATAAATAGTGATGAGAGCCGAGACCATTAGCGATCATTCCCTTTTCTGATGTTGTGATGGAGGGAGGTCACTGATGGAGATGGTCGAGGTGAGGACACTACCCTGAGGAACCACTGCAGGGGTGCGTGCTATCAGCCCCAATATTAAAGGTGGGTTTCAATTCAACTGTAACAGGATCTCATTGTTTGTGCCTGCATACCTGTGAACTGCTTTTGTCTGAAAGTTGCGAAACTCAGTGCCTCAGAGGGTTTTAATTTTTTGTTCAGCTCCTGAAGTGTCAGCTTCACTGTGGTTTGCAATCTGTTCACTGGCTAAACATGTCACAATCAAAGTGTGCTCCTGATTTTAAATACAGACAGCTTAGAAAGACTGTCCTGAGGCATCTGTGTTGAACATTGACTGAGAGTGTTACACAGGGCTTGCTAAGGCTATATTACACCATGGTAAGTAACTGCATGAAGTCTCACAGCTCCAAATCTTGCTTGGCCTATTGGAATCGCTTCCACATTCACTATCACCGCTCTAGCATTATTCAGTGTTAAGTGTTAAGAGCTGTGTCCTCGCTGTCAAACAAGATAATCAATGACATGCTGAACTGCCTGCCAAACACACTCACCCCTGCTCTATCACTCTCACTAAACTACTTTATGAAACTTGCCAATATTTCGAGGAAATGGACAATTGCAAGAAAGGTGAGCTTTTTCATGATGGAGCGGAGTGGGGGTTTGGGGGTGAGCTGTGGTGGATAAGGGAATAAAGGGAGAAGGAGTATGGGGTAGTGATGTAAGGGCTGGTGGAGTAAAGAATGGTGGAGGAAGAGATGGTGGAGTGAAGGGTGGCGGAGTAAGTGTGTTGGAGTGA